>NC_025998.2:86378488-86618820 GCF_000442705.2 Elaeis guineensis
ATTTGATCAAACTTTTTTTTGATGAACCTAAGAAATTTTGATTGTTAGATCATAGTGCGCAGCGGAAACATGGTAATTGGACTATTTTGAGTAAGTCAGGAATGTTGACCCTTTGAGTTAAAGAATTATGATAGATGATATGGTTTGATACGAAAAATTTATTGATATTAGAAAGAGATAATATAAAAAAAAATAATACAATAATAATTTGATAATGAATCGATTAATTAAGAGTTGTTAATATTTAGATAAAGAAAATTGATATACTTACTTAGAATAGAGACATTGAAAAATATAGTTTTGATTTTAGATCAATTTTTGAGTTATTGATTTTTATTATGGAATGACTTAATGATAAAATTTGCTTCAAGAATTAGAATATTTAAGAGTTTGAGGGTTTGAGTAAGAAAATTTCGATGACTAGAAAATAGTGATATTGATTCAATCAACAATGGTGATACTGATCTTTATGAAATGACTTAATGATGAAGTTGTATCGAGAATTAAAATATTAAAAGTTTGAGAATGAGATGATAAATCTTCAACCTTTGAAAGTATGAATAAGAGAAAATATTTTTGAATTTTGATTGATTGGGATGTCATCATATGATTCATAGAAGTATGTTTTCTTATCTTATGATGGGTTGAAATTAAGAGTGGTTAATATTTTAAAATAAATAAATAAATAAATGAATGATGATGAATGAAGTTCTTATGCAAGAATAGAGACATTGACCTTTTTCTATTCACAAGAGATAGATTTGATTTTAATTTGAGTCATGAGATATTGAATATTAATTTTTACAGGAAATAAGATCATAATTTCGAAATCTTGAAACATTGAAAAATCTTTGAGATGGTGATCTTGATAAATAAGAAAATGGATGGTTCCGTTCAGATCAATATTTGATGTATTTACTTTTTTCTTTATGGAATAATTTAAGAATGAATTTATATCAAGAATTAGAATATTGAAATATTTATGGATGAGATTCAAGTAAGAAACTATGAAGACTCAAGCAAGAAAAATTTCGAGGACGAAATTTCTTTTAGAGGGAAAGAATGTGAGGCCCGGCCCAAGCAAACGAATCCAAAGCCCAAAACAAAAAAAAAGGAAGGAAAACAGAGGAGAAGAACTCCCAAAGGGAGTCTTCTTCCTCCATTCACTGGCTCCTAATCGGAGTTGGAAACAAGTTTCCTCCGGCTCTATTTAAGGAGGAGAACCCTCTCTCCTCTCATCGAGAAATCCCGGGGCAAAACGGCGGCAATCGCCGAAAATTTCCACGGAGACCCATCGCTATGCCGTCCAATTTCTCACCGAAAAAAGCTTCGCCGGCGATGGAGGTAAGCCTCCTCCTCTTCCTCTCTTCTCCCCCTTCCTTCCCGTATCGATGTGCACGCTCGTCGGTGACCGGAGTCGTCGGATTTTGTTGCGGAAGAATTTTCTTTTTTTGCCATTTTGCCATCGTCGGTGGTCACCGCGACACCAGTTTGGCCCTCTTCTTATCGACGAGTCACCCCCTCCTGCCGACGATCGCCCCACGCCGGCTGTGCCACCGGCTGGCCACCCAACGAGGGGACCTCAGGTCCCCTATTTTGGCCCAAAGGAACCCACGGGAGAAGAAGAAAAGAAGAAGAAGAAGAAGGAAAAGAAAAGAAAAAAGAAAAGAAAAAGAAGAAAAAGAAAAGGAAAAGGAAAAAGAAAAAAAAAGAAAGAAGAAAAATAAAATGATAATAATATAATAATAATTAAATAGGATTTTCTCCTCTCTCTTCCATGAAGAAAAGAAAAAAAAAGAGAGAGAGAAAAGAAAAGAAAAGAAAAATTATTAAATTAATTAATAAATAATTATATAAATAATAAAATATGAGAAAGAGAGTTCTCTCTCTTCCCTCTCTCTCTTCAGCCTGAACTAGTATATTCTCTCTCTAAAATTGAACTTTCTCTCTCTAGAATCTTCTCTCTAGATTATTTCTCTCTCCTAAGATTTTTAGAATTTTGTGAAGAATGATGATGAATTTAAATGATTCTCGTAATGAATTTTTGATCTATGATCGTCGGACGATACACCGACATCCACTTTGATCAGATCAGGTATTTTTAGATTTTATTTCTCATGATCTTATTGAATTATCCACATGATAAGTTTAGCATGATTTGATCTGATCGATCAAAATTTGTTGAATCATATTGTTTGAAGAATTCAAGATGAGTTTTCTCTCTCTAGAATTTTCTCTCTCTAGAATTTTTTCTCTCTAAAATATTCTCTCTCTTGATTGATTCTCTCTCTAAAAAAAGTTAGTGAATGAAGAAATTTCTTTTAATAAGTCTGATCTGATTTTAATGAAGAATCCTGATCTATGATTGTCAGACAGTGTACTGGCACCCACCTTAATCAGACCATGAATCTTTAGATTTGATCATCCATGATTTCGAGCCATGATTTGATTTGATCATGTTGATTTCACCAATTGAGATATTGGACCAATCGTAATGTTGGATTGTGTCACCTGATCAATTTGAATTGTACCTCATGAATTCTCTCTCCTCTGATTTTCTCTCTCCACTTGATTTTATGAAATCGATGAAGAAATCTCGGTCCTATCACTTCGAATCCGATTTGATCTGATAGTCAAACTTTGGATCGTTTAGGTCCTAATTAGATTTTGATTAGATAAAATTAGATGATCGAACCCAATCTAAACCGTTGAAATATGGTATTCGTATTCTTTCTAATTATTGAAATTGATTCTGTTATAGGATTATGGATGTTTGATCATGGGATATCGCGATATGATCTACGAATAGAATTTTTGGAAGAAAATTTATAGAATTATGTGGATTTATTAGAATGCGTTCAAGGTAAGTAATGTTTCATTTTTTTTAGATTTATCGGTAAATTATAATATATTTTTCTAACATGATTTGTGAAACGATGCATGAATTGGATGAATGATATCTTGTTATGAAAATATCTTATTTGAAATGTTATGATGAAGCATGATTGAACATATTGATTTCATGATGCATTATATTGATTGATTTCGATACTGCATGATTATATATTTTATTATCGAAATTAGAATATGAAATATAATTTATGAAGAATTATGATATAAGAAACACTATGAATTGACAACCTGACTATGTAAAGGACCCTGCCAATGGGGCATATACGTTGGCAATTGATTGTCCTGAGGATTTTATGTCGCCAGCGAGACCAGCGACATGTCGTCAGAGAGACCAGCGACAAATCGCCAGAGAGACCAGCGGTTCCGAAGGACTTTGCTGCCAGATGATTCGCAGCTCACCGCAAGCAGATATGCGTATTATGATCCTGCCACAGGAAAAATATGGTCATAGCTCATGGTTGACGAAAAAATTTAAGAATGAAAGAAATTAAAATTTAGAAAGAAACTTGAATTTTCGAAAAAAGAAATGAATTTGGCATGAATTATGTGCATAATTGAAATTGATTTCAAATTGATGAACTCTGTATACTTATTTTCTATAAAAATAATTTACTTAAATGCCTGATGAAATCTATTGAAAAGTGATCATTGCCTACTGGGCTATCTAGCTCATTACCTCCTATTTTTATTGTTTTTACAGATGTTGAGGAATTAAGATGATACAAGTTATGAATGGAAGAGTGATCAGAAGTAGAATCCCTATACTTTTATTTTAGATTGAAAGTCTTATTGAATTTGATGTAAGGCCTATGAATCTTTGTTGAATTTATTGAGACATTAAAGAAAAAAAATTTAGGTCATTATGTTTTGAATTTAAATTATTGACTAATTATTCCGCTGTTGTTTTAAGATAACATGATAAGATGCCTTGCATGCTTATGGGAAGAGTTTTCTATGAGTATGCGGTGGTTGCCATGACCCTCGATTCACAATCTCGGGTCGGGGGCGTGACAAACCTACTTCAAGGAAAGATCCTAGAGAGTCCTAGACCCACAGCTCAGGATCAGCAAGGATGATTCTCTCGATGACCTCGGGCAGAATGCACCCTTCGACCAGCCTCTTTATTAAATCCCTATTGTTGAAGGGATTTTCCCCCAGGTCTTCCTCGGAGCCACCGGCCCCCTCGACGGCAACTTTGCGACTGCGGCTCTTCCGAGCCAGGGTCTTCTTTCTCTTCCTCCCTTCGGTCCTGGGTGCCCCCTCGGGATGAGCCTCTGGAGCGGGATCCTTGGTCGGAGGGCTCCTTGAAAGGGCTCGGGGGACTTCGGGTTCAGCGTTGGAAGGGACTTCGACAGCAACGGCCACCGGAGCAGGCGCGGCCGAGCTTGTCCCTTCTGTCCTGGCTTTCTTCACCGACCCCGAAGTCGAGGTGTTTTTCTCTTATGGGTCTTGAGACCCTGGGCTAACCTCTGAGCCGCGCTTGCGTCCATGTCTGCAATAAAAGAAGATCAACACGGCTCAGAGATGGAATAAGAGAAAGGGGAAGCAGCAAAAAAAAAAAAAAATAGTACCGACAGGGTTAAGAGGACTCAGGCCGACGTTGAACAAAAGTTATTCCTTCAGAAGTTTGGAGAGGAGGGGGGCTTGATAGGCCTCGAGCTTTTTTGGAGGCTTCAAGGTCGTCCCTTTCCAAGCTAGAAGCCCGGCGGACGGAATCCCTCAGAGAGCCCCAAGGGGGTAATCCTAGCTCCAAGGTCGTGTTAGATGTGTGCCCAGATGCCAGATCGGCTGACACATTCTGTACAAATCTAAGGGCAAAATTATAATTTTGACTATAAATGAATAAAAGGGTTATTCTTCTATCACATTGTGTACATTGTGTCTGTGATACATCCTTTGAGTTAGTGGAATGTAAATTCATATTTTCAAGAGTTGAAAATTTAAGGCATGAATTTACATAACTAACTCATAAACTGCTCCTGACCATAGGATCATCACGAGGATGGTGATCGATCCGGAAGGTTGGTGTACGATCGTTTCTTAGGTAGATGAGTCTTGAGTCTACGTGTGGAGACACCAGAGTGAGAGTACAGGTATTCATTGAGAATGAGAGTACTGAGCGTGACCACCTCGAGCAGTCATAAGGAAGTCTACCTTCTCGTCGATGACTAGCTCGATGCTGCAGTTGTGTGTCTAGTTCTTTGACCTGAGGTGCATCGACGGTTCACCTTGAGTGTGTTATAGTTTGACTACACCATAACTCGATCTCCTAGCCATTCAAATCCTGAGGTGTATGTTGGCTGTAGCATATCATTGTAGGAACCAGATCGCACCAAGATGGGATCTATCAACCTCGGTAGATGAGAGGAGTAGTCCTATGATGATCGAAAGATCGAGTCCTTAAGCCCATGGCCATGGCAGAGTGAAATAATGGAAAAGATTTTTCATTGGGTTTCATATCGGACTCGATCGATCGATTTGATTCATATGACTGATGTTGGGTTTGACGAGTTCACTTAACCCTAATTCAGTCGGACTCATGATAGAGGAACTCAATCACACAGGTAGCTGCACCAAAATTCATCTTCAGTTCTGATGGGTTGCCACCATATACTGCTAGGTGTCACTGATGGATTTTGAGAGTAATTAGAATGATTTTGATGATCGATCATTCTAATTATCTGAATCAGAAGAGTTCTGGTCCATCGAAAGGAGTTTCGATGATGTCGATGATGAGATCATGACATATCTCATTACCATACAGAATTGAACCTAACTGGGTCATACAAATAAGAGTTAGGATTTGGATGTCATCAATTGGGCTACCCCAATTGATTTGGATAAGATCCAATTGGTTCAAGAAAATCATGCTAGCACTCGATTGAGCCTAACTTTCTCCTCGTGTAATCTTTTTTGTTTCTACTGAGCCAAATATGATCTGGCTCATCCTGAGAACTTGGAGAGGTTTCTCTCAGTCTAATTGAAGCTTGTCCAGCTCAGAAAAGGCTTGTCTTAATTCATGAGATGCATTTAAGATAACACTTGCTAATTTCTAGCACCTGCCAATTTTATTTTAGGACATCTGTCAAAAGTTGACATATGGGTCTTAAACTGAAGAGGATTCATCGGAGGATTTTTATGGAGTGTCCACATGTCCAAACCACTTCAAATTGGATTCCATAATCAGATTATGGCGTGAGCTCAATTGGATTTAAGTGGGCGCCCCAAATGGATAAGAACCAAAGAGTCCTGATAAACTTGGACTCTTTGGCGCCACCTTTATTTGTGCTTATCCAATGTTGGTGCCAACATAGGAGAGAGCATGAGAATTCTTATCTGATGTGATCAGATAATACACTCCATCAATCAAATTTTTCCAGAATTTATTGGAATTTTTTGATTGGTCGAATGATGTGGCACTACGCAGCATACAGGGTCTATATAAACCCTGCTGCACCTAGGGTTTCGAGATAGAACTTATTTTCATGCAAAAGTACATTAGCTACTGCCCCCTCCCCTCTTCTCCATGTCGTCCCTGCTCTCCTTTCTCTCCTCTTCACGTCCAAGAAGTTGGACATTCATCTGGCAAAGGTACAAGGCGTGGTGATGCCTGGAACAGAAGGCTGCAGGACATCTTCGACAGGGTGCTGCTCCAACTTCAGAAGGAGTTCTGAAGTACTTTCAAATCAGATATTGATCTAATTTTTGGAGTGTAGAATTGTGAGGAGAAGATATTCTAGATCCTACCTAAGTAGATATTGATAGAGGCAAGGCACTTGCATGGCTACATCAGAACCTCAGGCAGTGTTGCGATCATCTACAAGGTAATTAGATTACCCTTGAGGTATGTCTATATTTCTCATACTTTTAGATTTAATTTTAGATTTTAAATATCAAATAATAAAATTATATCTAATAGATATCAAATCTAAAATAGCGTAGGATAAAAATTTTTAATTTATTCGGCCCCAATTTGATGAAATCTTGAAGATCTTACACAAGAAAAAGGCAATTTTTTCTTCAAGTGGTATTACAGCCAGGTTGTTGGCTCTATTTCAGATCTATTTTAGATCTAATTTTAATTTTAATTTATTTGATATTAAATAATTTTAGATATTACATCAGATATGATAGGATCTAAAATTAAAATATTTAAAATTAAATCTAAGAAGATCTAACATGCATGAGATGCATAACTAGACTAGGATTAATTGAATCCATGAATAGTCTTAAGTTTTATATTTTAATGAGATTAAAATATGAATTAAATATAATTTATTTCTATTTTTTTTGATATTATAATTGTTATAATCAGATCAAAAAATAGAAAATAAAATTTTAATTATTTCATAAAATAATCTGTTGCATGCCTAGACTAGTTGTAGAATTGTTCTAGTAACTTGTCTAGAATAATTTTTATTTTGAATAGTTCAATTTAAATTTTATTTTTTAGATATTACATGTGATGTATCAGATCTGAAAGTATATTAATTAGATTGATTTTTGATACATGAGATATATGCAAAGCGTGTATTAGTTAGATCTTAAATTGTATATGCGATATGTTAATTTAGATCTAACTAGTTTTGTAGTTAAATTTATATTTCTGATTAAGGTATTTCTCATGGCCATCCGATCATAAGAATAAAGTAGGGTTTTAAGACCCTCTCTTTTCATTCAATGGGGTGTTCATATGACATGTAGGGGTGCCACGCGTTCATCCTTAATCAAAAATTAAAACTTACTTTTCTGCAAAACCCTAGATCCTGAAATCCTAGGATTTATTTTACATGCTTTGTTTATAACCCAAACTTAATTAATGTATTGAGCTTATGAAATTAAGTTAGGTCTAAAATTGAGAATTTCAGATCTAAGATATTTTCATAAGATTGGGTTCGGGCTTGGGTAGCTCAATTAGGTCTAGCGGTTGATCAAACCAAATCAAGAGTTGGTTAGGTGGGATCATGAAAGCTAATAATTGACCAGCCTAATAGGATTAAGTCTGGGTCAAGGTCGAATCACATTTAGATGTGACTCGATCAAGTTAAGACCTAATTTGGCTGAATGGTTAGAGCCTGGATTGTAAACTAACTCAATTAGTTATGGTTCGATAATTTGGTGTCTAAGGTAAGTTGGGCAGATACGACCGACTGATTTTTAATTGGGAGCTACTCGACTCGAATGCATTCTTATCGAGTTAATGGCATATCCCTCCCATCGATCTCACATACCTGGCCATATGTGTCGACCCAGTTTTGATTTGAGGTGGCTAACAATTCGAGCTGACCCATGCCACTAGGTTAGTCATAATTGTTATGACTGTGTCAAGTCAAGTTTAAAGAGACCTAAATCAAATCTTCCTAAGAAAATATTAAGTCTAGGTTTTCCACCATTGTAGATGTGCGGGCCCTTCCCAGAGTTGATTGTTCTCGGCTGGTTACAGTGGCTCAGTTGCACCGGAAAGACGCAACCATATCCATGAGGCATTGGATGCTACGGATTAGAGGATGGGTTGGGCTCAATATTTCAGATACGGTGAGGGATCCAATCAGGAATCTAGTTCGTACAAATGGTGGGTTTGGTTTAACTAAGATTGGAGTAATATCCTGGATACGGTGAGCTTCATGAATTAGAGATCAAGTTTTGGGTGCACCATGATTAGAGAATCATTGGACAAGAGTTGTCCACTCATCGGTTGACCCATCACCAATAACTGTTAGGTGAGGTGATGAGCCAGTCGGTGAGACTGCACCACCCACTAGAAAATACTAATCATGAGATTTTCATATCTCTACCAAGGGAGTGTAGGGATCTGAGAAAATAGTGGGAGCCTAATTTATTTAAAAATAAAAATCCTAAATAAATTGGTTGAGTCTGATTATAAAATCTAACTAAAACTTTTGACTCTCTACAGGAAACATGTCTGCCTCAAACCCCCTGACCAAAATTCTAGACACTCATAGACTGATTGGATCAAATTTTAAGGACTGGTTGAGGAACTACAGAATTATTTTAGGTTTCGAAAAATTAACTCATGTCTTGGACCAGGACCCACCTGCCATGCCAGCACATCTGACTGCTGAACAGAGAGCATCGCTGAAAAAATAGATGGATGATGATAACAAAGCCAGGTACTACATGTTGAGTGCAATGTCTGATGATTTGCAACACCAATATGAAAATATTTTGACTACCCACCAAATGTTGGCTCACCTACAAGAGTTGTTTGGTGAACAGAGTCGCGCAGCGAAGTATCAAGTCTGTCAAAGACTTTTTAAGGCCAAGATGCGTGATGGGCAGCCAGTCCAAGATCATTGTTTGACAATGATCAAAGATCTTGAGGAACTTGAGAAGCTCGGTATCATCTTAGATAAGAATTTTCAAATTGATGTGATCCTTCAGTCCTTGTCCGATGCATATGGTCAGTTCATCATGAACTTTCATATGCATAAGATGTAATGTACCTTGGCCGAGTTAGTGAATATGCTGGTTACGGCTGAGCTTTCAATGAAAGGTTCAAAAGGCTCAATTCTTACTGTGGAGCGGACTTCTTCCAAGAGAAAGTCTTTTGGAAAGAAAAAGAAGTCTGTGAAGAAACAAAAGGTGGATGGCAAGAACAAGAAGACAGGACCGAAGAAGAAGGCTTTTGAAAAGGGAAAGTATTTCCACTATCAGTTAGAAGGCTATTGGAAGTGAAACTGTCCTCAGTACCTGGCCACCCTGAAGAACAAGAAGGATGGTCCTTCTGGAGGTATGCTTATTATCGAATCTAATCTTACGGTTTCTTCTGCATCCAGTTGGGTGCTTGACTCTGGTTCTAGTGCTCATTTATGCACTTCTATGCAGGGTCTTGAGGAGAGCAGGAGGCTGAGGGATGGGGAGATGATCCTCCGTGTCAGGAATGGAGCAAGAGTTGCTGCTGTGGCCGTAGGAACCTACCCTCTGTGATTACCGTTAGGATTAGATTTAGTTTTAAGAGACTGTTATTATGTGCCTGCAGCAAGCAGGAATTTGATTTCTGTTTCATGTTTAGCACAAGAAGGCTATATGATTAGCTTTCATAAGGACCATTGTAACATATTTTATGAAAATAATAAAGTTGCAAATGGTTTTGTTATTAACGGTCTCTATCAGTTACATGTTGATGTATTTATTTTTAATGTTGAGCAAAATATGAATGCCATAGGAATTAAAAGACCTAGAGATAGTCTAAATGATAAGTATCTGTGGCACCTAAGGCTAGGTCATATAGCGGAAGATAGGGTTAACAAATTGAAAAAATCCGGGCTACTGAGTCCGTTGACTTTCGAGTCATATCCAGTTTATGAATCATGCTTTCAAGGCAAAATGACCAAGCTCCCTTTTGTGGGATATGGGGAAAGGGCCACAGACCTACTTGCCCTAGTACATACGGATATGTGCGACCCATTTGATGTGCCAGCTAGAGGCAACTTTGTCTACTTCATTACCTTTATCGATGATATGTCTAGGTACGGATATGTATTTTTAATGAAACACAAGTCTGAAGCCTTTGAAAGGTTCAAAGAATTCGAACATGAGGTAGAAAAATAAACAAGAAAGCCCATTAAGGTTCTTCGATCAGATCAAGAAGGTGAATACCTTAGTCGGGAATTCCTCGACTATTTTAAGGACAATGGTATAGTCTCTCAATGGACTCCACCTGGAATGCCTCAACTCAACGGAATTTCAGAATGAAGAAATAGGATCCTATTAGATGTGGTCCGTTCCATGATGAGCTCCACAGACCTCCCAGAATTTCTTTGGAGACATTGTCTCATGACAGCAATTTATGTATTGAATAGGGTTCCCTCTAAAACCGTTCCTACCACACCGTATGAGATATGGCATAGTAAGAAGCCAAGTCTGAATCATCTCAGAATTTGGGGTTATCCGGCTCATGTCAAGAGATAGCAGATGGACAAGTTAAAGTTCAGGTCTTTTAGAGCTCGATTCATAGGATATCCAAAAGAGTCATTAGGATATTATTTTTATATTCTAAAAGATCACAATGTGATTGTGAGTCGAAATGTTATTTTTCTTGAAAAATAGTTTATTCTAGATGGTGGCATAGGAAGAATAATTAAGCTCAAGGAGAATGTCTCCCAAGAGCAACGAGCTAAAGAACCTGAGGAATCTAATCAATCAGAATCAGTCCTAACACAACCTCTTCTACCTTGTAGATCGACTAGGGTTTCTTATCCTCCTAAAACGTACTTAGGTACCATACAAGTGGATGTAGAGGAAATGTTCCTCGCGAGAAATGGAGTTCATGGTGATGATCCCAAGACCTATGATGAGGCGATATCAGATATCGACTCTGAGAAATAGTTAGAGGCAATGAGATCAGAAATTGACTCGACGCACTCAAACCAAATCTAGACCTTGGTAGATCCACCTGAAGGTATTATACCTATTGGGTGTAAATGGATCTTTAAGAGAAAGATAGGTGTAGATGGGAATGTGGAGATATTCAAGGCTAGGCTCGTAGCGAAAGGTTATAGTCAGTGTGAAGGCATTGACTATCAGGATACCTTCTCGCCTGTAGTCATGCTAAAATCTATCCGCACATTGCTTGCTATTGCAGCCAATTTCGATTATGAAATATGACAGATGGACGTGAAAATGATATTCTTAAATGGATATCTTGAGGAAGATATCTATATAGAACAGTCGCTTGGTTTCACATCCAGTGATGATGATCACAAGGTCTGCAAACTGCAAAAGTCCATTTATGGACTTAAGCAAGCATCTCGGAGTTGGAATACTCGTTTCAATGATGTGATCAAAATGTTTGGTTTCATCAAGAATGAGAAGGAACCATGTGTGTTCAAAAAGGTCAGTGGGAGCGTAGTTGTCTTCCTCGTATTGTACGTGGATGATATCCTCCTAATTGGGAATGACATTCACATGTTGACCTCAGTCAAAGTATGGTTGTCTAAGGAGTTCTCTATGAAAGATCTAGAAGAGGCATTTTTTATACTGGGTATTAAGTCTATAGAGATAGACCAAATAGGATGTTGGAACTTTCACAGAAGATGTACATAGAGGAGGTGATAAAATGGTTTAGCATGGAAAACTCCAAAAGAGGTTTATTGCCTTTTAGACATGGCATTCATCTCTCCAAGAAGATGTGCCCTAGCACACCTGAGGAGATTGAACGCATGAGCAAGATCTCTTATGCTTCGGCAATAGGGAGCCTCATGTATGCCATGCTATGTACACGACCTGATATAGCCCATGCTGTGAGTGTCACAAGCAGATATCAGTCGAATCCAGGCGAAGAGCACTGGACTTCTATGAAATGTATCCTTAAGTACTTGAGAAGGACTAAGGATATGTTTCTAATCTTTGGGAATGGAGAACTCCAGATTCAGGGATATACAGACTCAGACTTTATGTCTGATATAGATGATCGAAAGTCAACATCTGGAAGTCTGTTCATTTGCAATGATGGTACAGTTAGCTGGAAGAGTTCCAAGCAAACGGTGATTGCAGATTCCATCATGGAGGCAGAGTACATTGCTGCATCAGAAGCTGCAAAGGAGGCATTCTGGTACAAAAAGTTTGCCGCAGAGCTTGGAGTGATGTCATCGGATGCCATCTCTCTTTACTGTGACAATAATGATGCCATAGCCCTAGCTAAGGAGCCAAGGTCTCATCAGAAGTCCAAGCACATCGAGCGGTGATTCCATTTGATCCATGATTACCTCGAAAAGGGTTATGTTGAGGTCAAGAGAGTTGACTCCATAGACAATGTGGCAGACCCTCTGACTAAGCCATTGGGCCAACAGAAGATCGAAGCCCATCTTGAGAAGATGGGACTTAGATATGTAGCAAATTGACATTAGGTCACGTGGGAGTTTGTTAGATGTGTGCCCTAGATGCCAGATCGGCTGACACATTCCTGTACAAAACTAAGGGCAAATTTATAATTTTGACTATAAATGAATAAAAAGGTTATTCTTCTATCACATTGTATACATTGTGTCTGTGATACATCCTTTGAGTTAGTGAGAATATAAATTCATATTTTCAAAAGTTAAAAATTTAAGGCATGAATTTACATAACTAACTCATAAACTGCTCCTGACCATAGGATCATCACGAGGATGGTGGTTGATCCGGAAGGTTGGTGTACGATCACTTCCTTAGGGTAGATGAGTCTTGAGTCTATGGTGTGGAGACATCAGAGTGAGAGTACAGATATTCGTTGAGAACGAGAGTACTGAGCGTGACCACCTCAAGCAGTCATAAGGAAGTCTATCTTCTCGTCGATGACTAGCTCGATGCTGCAGTTGTGTATCTAGTTCTTTGACCTGAGGTGCATCGACGGTTCACCTTGAGTGTGTTATAGTTTGACTACACCATAACTCAATCTCCTAGCCATTCGAAACTCTGAGGTGTATGTTGGCTGTAGCATATCCATTGTAGGAACCAGATCGCACCAAGATGGGATCTATCACCCTCGGTGGATGAGAGGAGTAGTCCTATAATGATTGAAAGATCGAGTCCTTAAGCTCATGGCCATGGCAGAGTGAAATAATGGAAAAGAATTTTCCATTGGGTTTCATTTCGGACTCGGATCGATCGATTGATTCATATAACTGATGTTGGGTTTGACGAGTTCACCTTAACCCTAATTCAGTCGAGACTCATGATAGAGGAACTCAATCACACAGGTAGCTACACCAAGAGGTTCATCTTCAGTTCTGATGGGTTGCCACCATATACTGCTAGGTGTCACTGGTGGATTTTGGAGCAATTAAAATGATTTTGATGATCGATCATTCTAATTGTCTGAATTAGAAGAGTTCTGGTCCATCGAAAGGAGTTTTGATGATGTCGATGATGAGATCATGACATGTCTCATTACCATACAGAATTGAACCTAACTGGGTCACACAAACAAGGGTTAGGGTCTGGATGTCATCAATTGGGCTACCCCAATTGATTTGGATAAGATCCAATTAGGTTCAAGGAAATCATGCTAGCACTCGATTGAGCCTAACTTTCTCCTCGTGTAATCTTTTCTATCTCTACTGAGCCAAATATGATCTGGCTCATCCTGAGAACCTTGGGAAGATTTCTCTCAGTCTAATTAAAGCTTGTCCAGTTAAGAAAAGGTTTGTCTTAATTAATGAGATGATTTTAAGACAATACCTGTTAATTTCTAGCACCTGCCAATTTTATTTTAGGACATCTATCAAAAGTTGACATATGGATCTTAAACTAAAGAGGATTCATCAGAGGATTTTTTGTGGAGTGTCCACATGTCCAAACCACTTCAAATTGGGTGCCATAATCAAATTATGGCATGAGCTCAATTGGATTTAAGTGGGCGCCCCAAATGGATAAGAACCAAAGAGTCCTGATAAACTTGGACTCTTTGGCGCCACCTTATTTTTGCTTATCCAATGTTGGCACCAACATAGGAGAGAGCATGGGGATTCTTATTTGATGTGTTCAAATTCTATCACTCCACCAATCATAATTTTTTCATAATTTATTGGAATTTTTTGATTGGTCGAATGATGTGGCACTGTGCAGCATACAGGGTCTATATAAACCCTACTGCACCTAGGGTTTCGAGATAGAACTTTTTTTTATAGAAAATCTCATTAGTTGCCACCCCCTCCCCTCTTCTATATATCCTCCCTACTCTCATTTCTCCCCTCTTCACGTCCAAGAAGTTGGACATTCATCTGGCAAAGGTACAAGGCGTGGTGATGCCTGGAACAGAAGGCTGCAAGACATCTTCGACAGGCTGCTGCTCCAACTTCAGAAGGAGTTCTGAAGTACTTTCAAATCAGATATTGATCTAATTTTTGGAGCATAGAATCATAAGGAGAAGATGTTCTAGATCCTACCTGAGTGGATACTGGTAGAGGCCAGGTGCTTGCATGGCTACATCAGAACCTCAGGTAGTGCTGCGATCATCTACAGGGTAATTAAATTACCCTTGAGGTCTATATTTCTCATACTTTTAGATTTAATTTTAGATTTTAAATATCAGATAATAAAATTAGATCTAATAGACATTAGATCTAAAATAACATAGGATAAAAGTTTTTAATTTATTCCACTCCAGATTTGATGAAATCTGGAAGATCCTACATAAGAAAAAAATGGTTTTTCCTTCAGATCTAACATGCATGAGATGCATGACTAGACTAGGATTAGTTGAATCCATGAACAGTCTTAAGTTTTTTGTTTTAATGAGATTAAAATATGAATTAAATCTAATTTATTCTCTATTTTTCTAATGTTATAAGTATTATAATCAAATTAGAAAATAAAAAAATAAAATTTTATTTTTTTCATAAAATGATCTGTTGCGTGCCTAGACTAGTTGTAGAATTGTTCTAGTAACTTATCTAAAATAGATTTAATTTTAAATAGTTCAATTTAAATCTTATTTTTCAGATATTACATATGATGTATCAGATCTGAAAGCATGTTAATTAGATCGATTTTTGATACATGAGATGTATGCAAAGCATGTATTAGTTAGATCTTAAATTGTATATGAGATATGTAAATTTAGATTTAACTAGTATTGTAGTTAAATTTATATTTCTGATTAAGGTGTTCCTCATGGCCGTTCGGTCATAAGAACGAAGTAGGGTTTTAAGATCCTCTCTTTCCATTCAATGGGGTATTCTTATGACGTGTAGGGGTGCGGCGCGTTCATCCTTAATTAGAAATTAAAATTTATTTTTTTATAAAATCTTAGATCCTGAAATCCTAGAATTTATTTTACATATTTTATTTATGAACCCAAACTTAATTAATGAATTAAGTTTATGAAATCAATTTAGTCTAAAATTGAAATTTTCAGATCTAAGATATTTTCATAAAATTGGGTTCGGGCTTGGGTAGCATAATTAGGTCTAGCGATTGATCAAACCGAATCAAGAGTTGGTTAGGTGGGATTATGAAAGCTAATAATTGATCAGCCTAATAGGATTAAGTCTGGGTCAAGGTCGAATCATATTTAGATGTGACTCGATTAAGTTAAGACCTAATTTGGCTCAGTGATTAGAGTCTGGATTGTTGGCTAACCCAATTGGTTCTGATTCGACAATTTGGTGTCTAAGGTAAGTTGGGCAGATGCGACCGGCTAGTTTTTAATTGGAAGCTACTCGACTCGAATGCGTTCTTATCAAGTTAATGGCATATCCCTTCCACCGGTCTCACTTACCTGGCCATATATGTCAATCCAGTTCTGATTAGAGGTGGCTAACAATTCGAGCTAACCCATGCCACTAGGTTAGTCATAATTGTTATGACTATGTCAAGTCAAGATTAAAGAAACCTAAATCAAATCTTCCTAAGAAAATATTAAGTCTAGGTCTTCCACCATTGTGGATGTGCGGGTCCTTTTCGGGGTTGGTTGTTCTCGATTGGTTACAGTGGCTCAGTTGCATCAGAAAGACGCAACCATGTCTATTAGGCATTGAGTGCTACGAATTAGAGGATGGATTGGGCTCAATATTTCGGATATGGTGAGGGACCCAATCAGGAATCTAGTTCGTGCAAATGGTGGGTCTGACTTAACTAAGGATTGGAGCAATATTCCAGACATAGTGAGCTTCATGAATTAGAGACCAAGTTTTGGGTGCACTATGATTAGATAATCATTGGACAAGAGTTGTCCACTCATCGATCGACCCATCACCAATAACTGTTAAGTGAGGTGATGAGTCAGTTGGTGAGATCGCACCACCCACTAGAAATCATTGATCACGAAGATTTTCACATCTCTACCAAGGGAGTGTAGGGATCTGAGAAAATAGTGAGAGCTTAATTTGTTTAAAAATGAAACTCCTAAATAAATTAGTTAAGTTTGATTACAAAATCTAACTAGAAACTTTCGACTCTCTACAGGAAACATGTCTACCTCCAACCCCCTGACCAAAATACTAGACACCCACAGATTGACTGGACTCAATTTTAAAGACTGGTTGAGAAACTACAGAATTATTCTGGGTTTCAAAAAATTGACTCACGTCTTGGACCAGGACCCACCTGCCATGCCAGCACGTCCGACTGCTGAACAAAGAGCATCTCTGAAAAAATGGACGGATGATGATAACAAAGCAAGGTACTACATGTTGGGTGCAATGTCTGATGACTTGCAGTGCCAGCATCAGAATATTTTGACAACCCATCAAATGTTGGCTCACCTACAAGAGTTGTTTGGTGAACAGAGTCACACGGCCAAGTATCAAGTTTGTTAAAGACTTTTTAAGGCCAAGATGCGTGATGGGCAGTCAGTCCAAGATCATTGTTTGACAATGATCAAGGATCTTGAGGAGCTTGAAAAACTTGGTATCATCTTAGATAAGGATTTTCAGATTGATGTGATCTTTCAGTCCTTGTCTGATATATATGGTCAGTTCATCATGAACTTCTATATGCATAAGATGCAGTGTACCTTGGCTGAGTTAATGAACATGCTGGTTATGGCTGAGCTTTCAATAAAGGGTTCAAAAGGCTCAGTTCTTACTGTGAAGCGGACTTCTTCCAAGAGAAAGTCTTTTGAAAAGAAAAAAGTCTGTGAAGAAGCAGAAGGTGGATGGCAAGAAGAAGAAGATAGAATCAAAGAAGAAGGCTACTGATAAGGAAAAATATTTTCACTACCAATCTGACGGCCATTGGAAGCAAAACTATCCTCAGTACTTGGCCATCCTAAAAAATAAGAAGGATGGTCCTTCTGGAGGTATGCTCATTTTATAATCTAACCTTACAGTTTCTTCTACATCCAGTTGGGTGCTTGACTCTGGGTCTAGTGCTCATTTGTGCACTTCTATGCAGGGTCTTGAGGAGAGCAGGAGGTTGAGGGATGGAGAGATGATCCTACGCATCAAGAATGGAGCAAGAATTGCTGCTGTGGCCGTAGGAACCTACCCTCTGCGATTACCGATAGGATTAGATTTAGTTTTAAGAGACTGTTATTATGTGCCTGCAGCAAGTAGGAATTTGATTTCTGTTTCATGTTTAGCACAAGAAGGCTATGTGATTAGCTTTTGTAAGGACCATTGTAACATTTTTTATGAAAATAATAAAGTTGCAAATGGTTTTGTCATTAACGATCTCTATCAGTTACATGTTGATGTATCTGTATTTAATATCAAGCAAAATGTGAATGCCATAGGAATTAAAAAGCCTAGAGATAGTCTAAATAATAGGTATCTGTGGCACCTAAGGCTAGGTGATATAGCGGAAGACAAGGTTAACAAATTGGAGAAATCTGGGCTATTGAGTCCGTTGACTTTTGAGTCATATCCAATTTATGAATCATGCCTTCAAGGCAAAATGACCAAGCTTCCTTTTGTGGAACATGGGGAAAGGGCCACAGACCTACTTGCCCTAGTACATACGGATGTGTGCGGCCCATTTGATGTGCCGACTAGAGGCAACTACGTCTACTTTATTCCCTTTATCGATGATTTGTCTAGGTACGAGTATGTGTTTCTAATGAAATACAAGTCTGAAGCTTTTGAAAGGTTCAAAGAATTCAGACATGAGGTAGAAAAACAAACAGAAAAGTCTATTAAGGTTCTTCGATCAGATCGAGGAGGTGAATATCTTAGTCGGAAGTTCCTAGACTATCTTAAGAACAATGGTATAGTCTCTCAATGGACTCCACCTGGAACGCCTCAACTCAATGAGATTTCAAAACAGAAAAATCGAACCCTATTAGATATGGTCCATTCTATGATGAGCTTCACAGACCTCCCTGAATTTCTTTGGAGATATTGTCTCATGACAGTAATTTATGTATTGAATAAGGTTTCCTCTAAAATTATTCCTACCACACCGTATGAGATATGGCATGGTAAGAAGCCAAGTCTGAATCATCTCAGAATTTGGGGTTGTCCGGCTCATGTCAAGAGACAGCAGACGGACAAGTTAGAGTTTAGATCTTTTAGAGCTTGATTCATAGGATATCCTAAAGAGTCATTAGGATACTATTTTTATATTCTGAAAGACCACAAGGTGATTGTGAGTTGAAATGCTATTTTTCTTGAAAAATAGTTTATTCAAGATGGTGGCATCGGAAGAATAATTAAGCTCAAGGAGAATGTCTCCCAAGAGCAACGAGCTAAAGAACCTGAGGAACCAAATCAATCAGAACCAGTCCTAACACAACCTCTTCCACCACGTAGATCGACTAGGGTTTTTCTTCCTCCTAAAAGGTACTTAGGTACCATACAAGAGGATGTAGAGGAAATGTTCCTCACGAAAAATAGGGTTCATCGTGATGATCCCAAGACCTATGATGAGGCAATATCAGATATCGACTCCGAGAAATGGTTAGAGGCAATGAGATCAGAAATTGACTCGATGCACTCAAACCAAGTCTGGACCTTGGTAGATCCACCTGAAGGTATTATACCTATTGGGTGTAAATGGATCTTCAAGAGAAAGATAGGTGCAGATGGGAATGTGGAGACATTCAAGGCTAGGCTCGTAGCAAAAGGTTATAGTCAGCACGAAGGCAATGACTATCAGGATACCTTTTCGCCCGTAGCCATACTAAAATTCATCCGCATATTACTTGTTGTTGCAGCCTATTTCAATTATGAAATATGGTAGATGGACGTGAAAATGACGTTCTTAAATGGATATCTTGAGGAAGATATCTATATGGAATAGCCGCTTGATTTCACATCCAGTGATGATGATCATAGGATCTGCAAGCTGTAAAGGTCCATTTATGGACTTAAGCAAGCATCTCGGAGTTGGAATACTCATTTCAATGATGTGATCAAAATGTTTGGTTTCATCAAGAATGAGGAAGAACCATGTGTGTTCAAAAAGGTCAGTTGGTGCGCAGTTGTCTTTCTCGTATTGTACGTAGATGACATCCTCCTAATTGGGAATGACATTCTCATGTTGACTTCAATCAAAGTATGGTTGTCTAAGGAGTTCTCTATGAAATATCTAGGAGAGGCATCCTTTATACTAGGTATTAAGGTCTATAGAGATAGACCAAATAGGATGCTCGAACTTTCACAGAAGATGTACATAGAGGAGGTGCTAAAAAGGTTTAGCATGGAAAACTCCAAAAGAGATTTATTACCTTTTAGACATGGCATTCATCTCTCCAAGAAGATATGCCCTAGCACACCTGAGGAGATTGAATGCATGAGCTGTTGGGAAATGTGTCCCAAAAAGCCAATCGTCAAGCTGTTGATGGTTGAGCAACCAAGTATTGTAATTGTTAATAAATAAAATATATTTGGCATCTTCATCATAAGCTTTTATCTTCTAATGAACTCCGTTGTTATGATGAAGTCCTTAGGACTATTTAAGTTCGATAAAGAGAGGATTTATCGATTAGTCCTTAAAACTGTTCACGATCAAATGATAAGCTGTTAATAAGGATGACAGCTTCTATCGAGCATAGATCGCTGTAGGCCATATGAGTTGGTTGTCCTCTTAACCAAGGAGTGTGGAGACACTGGTATGGCATACAGGTGAGATGTAAGGGTACATCGTCATTGAACGTGACCAACTCCAGAGCATTCTGCTGTCGAGAATGTCTCTGATGGGATATAGGTATAAGTGTCCCTTAGACTTGAGATCACCTCAGTGACTTGCAAGCAACTCACTGTGCTTTGGTACTGGACTAACTGAATTTCTAATTCAGGGATGGAAGGCTTCTGGGCATAGTCAAGTACTTGCGAAGTCAGAGTGTGATCGAGATGGGATTGACCACTCCAAGAGTTGGAGAAGAATGAGTCGTTGTATTTCAATTTAGCAAAACCTTGGCCAGGGTAATCCATCAGATAGATTTGATATTTTGAAATATAATATGGACAACCTGATCAGAGTTGACAGTTGAGCTCTGGGGTGTCCTATGATCATTTTGGTCAAGGGGATGAATTATATGAAAACTATATCCGCATGGGTTCTAAGGATGTTGTTCTACACATTCGACCTATCCGGTCGTCGGGTACCATTGCTAGATGGTCACTTCGATTGGTATAGAAATTTGTTTCTATGCTATCGGCTTAGGTTCGGACCTATGAGGTTACACACATTAGAGTTCATGATCCGATCGGATGGTTGATCAATGATTAAGAATCGTTCTAGGGTCAAATGATCAATACGATTGACATTTAACCCAGTGCAAGTATTGCAGGAGGATCGATTAGCAATTCGATTGCTAATTGACTTAATTTGATTAAGCCAATGGGCTGAGATTAAGTCTAATTAAATATGATTTAATTAGATTTAGTTTGGGCTTGATTGGATCAAGTCCAATTGGTTTATTGGATAAGCCAAGTGCAAGAAAAAACTAGTCCTAGTTCAACTAGGATTTGGATCAATCTAATTTCTAATTTGATTAAAAAATTAAATCAGATTTAAATCTAATTTAATCTGATTAAATTAGGTTCTTAATTGGGTTAAGATCTATTTTAATTAGATTGATCTAATTTTGATTTGATTTGGTTTGTGAAACTAAATTAAAACAAGTCATAAGATAGAATCCTAGTAAGACTAGGATTCCACCTTGCGCCACATAAGCCTTCTCCACGCCCTCTCTCTTATTCAATGCCAATCTCCACTTATTTTGTATGACAAAAGCCCTCTCTCAGATCTCTCCCACGTTCACAAAAGGTCTCCTCTCTTCTTTCTTACATGAAAGGTGGTTTGGATCAAATCTAAAATGAATAAGTTTGGATTTCGAATTCTATGAGATAGAGTTTTAAAAATCCAAAACTCTTTCAATTTTGCACCGAATTTATCCAAATTTTTTTTGGAATTTTTATAGATTTTAGGGTATATATTGTGCACCCTTTTCTGGTAATCCATGCATGAAAATATGAAGGAGGTGCTCAAGAGTAGGGCGTCCCTTAACTTGCCATGTTTGGATAAGCCTTAACTAGGTGTTTGACCTAGACAAGGACTCTATCATATCTCTCTATATAAGATGAGTTTCTTTATACAATTTTAGGGGACATCAGATATTTGAGATACCTTTGTGTCATCCAAAAATCAAAGAGAAATACCTTTGGGTCGTGGAGATATAAAAGATGCAAGTTTGGGTGTCTAGAGAGAAAAATGTGAAGAAGAAGAGGGTCTTCTTCTAGGGTTTTTGTTTTCATATCTTTCCTTTCTCCATCTTGAGTTTTCTGAGAGCATCTCAGATTTGAAACTCCTCCTTTTACTTTCCATCTTTGGAAGATTCTAAATCAATAAGAAGGAGGCACCTGATCAACCATCAAAGAAGGATCAGCACAGTACTAGCATACTGTGCTGATTTTCTGAAGCAGGACTTCTGATCGAGATTCGTGGGCTCGTGTGGACGACTCCTAGAGGTCGGATGCATGTGCGGCTTGCAACATCATCCTTAAGCCCGGATCAGCGAGGTTAGAGCATCTAACTTGCAAGGTAATAGATCTGATCTATTGTTTAATACATACATTAGATGTAGTATAGAAACATGTTGTTATGATCAACATGTAGTTCATGCTATATTTATATATTTTAATTTCTGATTTAATGCTATGTAATAATTATGTAATAAGATCTTAGATCTAGGGATTTTCTAATTTTAGAAAATAAATTTTGATTTATTTTAGTTTTCCACTGTATGATCTTGAAAAAGTTTCAAGATCTAACCCTGAAACCCTAGATCTGGTTCCTTCAATTGGTATCAGAGCCTAGGTTCTTTATTACATGATTATTTATACATGCTTAGATTATTTACTAGATTAGATCTAATTTATAATCTAATTATTAAATCTAAAATTAAAATTTTTGATCAATCACAAACTGCAAGGTTGTCCTGCTGTAAGGTTTACCCCTTACAGTGCAAAGGTTGTCCTAGTTTGTGTAGATCTATCTTTAATCATAAATTTGTTAGATATGATCTAGATTAAATTTATGATTTATTATATTTAAAAAATGTTTAAATCTGAAATAAAATCTCTTTGTTAATAATTTTTGTGCAAAAAAATTGTTTAAAGTTGAAATTATTTCAATTACATGAACCTGTTTAGATTAAATCTAAAGTAGTTTCATGTTTATTTCACTTGTATCTTGATTATGAATTAAACATGCAATATGATTGGTAGAATCATATTATAAAATTATTTTACAAATATGAAAATTATTTTTTGAAAAGTCGAACCCAACCCTCAGCCCAAAACTTAATTAAGAATTAAGAAGTTGTTTGATTAGGTTCTAGGATTGTGAATTGAAGAACCTAAGACACAAATCATAACACATTGGGTTAATGGGTTAGTGGGAATTGGTCCATTAATTGGGTTAGACCTATGGTTAGATTAAAGATGGACTTAATTAGAGAATTGACTAAATCTAATCAATTGTTGTCTTAGATTAGGTCAAAGATTCTCTAGATCAATTACAATAGTTGTAGTTGGTCAAGTCCATGTCTTTAATGAGAACCAAATGGACTTGATTCTTGGCTAAGCGGTCTAGCACGAACTGTTAGGTTGATCTAATCGAAACTAATTAAACCAGTTGGTGTCTAAGGTAAACCAGACTGGTGGTTTTTAATTGGGAGCCCGCTTACCTGGCCATTTCTGATGGTGTCTAAGGCAAGCTTTGGCAGACCCTCCCACTGATCGAACCTACCTGGTCTCTTGGTGAAATTATATTTTGATCGGATCACTTGACTATTCGAGCTGACCCATGTCAGCTAGGTAAATCAGTGTGACTGATTTAGGTGCTCCTTGACCAGCCCTTTTAATGGTCTCCCTTAAGCTGACTTGGTGAAGCCAGTGGGAGGATCATGATAAGCTGGTTCATCTGACCTCATCCTCTATATTATTTAAATCTTCTAAAATTATTAGGTCCTTAAAATGATAAAGTTATGGAGATAACTAAGTCATAGCCTCCCATTAAGGTGTTTGATAATGAGTCCATTAACTCAAAATCATTGCAGACCCAAAGGCCTGGTGCTTGTTGACTAATGGAATTATCACTCATCATATGACGACTTGGAAGTGTCTTTCTAATGGTGGTTAGGTGAGCCAACCAAAGTTGGGCTTAATCATTCGTTGGTTAGATACACCAAGTATGATCATGTTAATGGTTGGACCTAATCGAATCCTTACAGTAGAGGCCAAAGCCTACTGATTAGGTTTCTGGGGCAAAATTAAAATTACTAGAAATTATTTAGAGAAACAATTAGTTATGAACCTACCCTTAGATGTACATGGGTTGACCAACCAAAGTTGGGCTTGTGTGCAGTCTAAGTGGATTCTAGTACCCGCTAAGGAATTAGGGTAATTCCTCGAGTTGGAGGTAGAGGCTACCAATTTGAATAAAATAGTGGGAGAAACCTTTTGATTAAAGTTCAAATCTTTAGGTTTAATGAATCAATTACTAATTAGGTTATGGTTCTCCTTTGTGCAAATATGGCCACTTCCCTAACGCTCCGATCATTGTTGGACAATGATAAGTTGGTGGGACCCAACTTCGGTAGCTGGTACCGAAAGTTGAAGATAGTCCTGGAGCATAAACGGATCCTATATGTGATAATGGATCCTACACCTGAGGAGCCAGCTATCAATGCACGTGGAACAGTCAAAGACACTTACCAGAAGTGGCTCAGTTATCGGACCACGATGTGCTGTATCATGCTGGCTGCCATGAGCAACGAGTTCAGTCGCAGATTCGAGACGGCTCAGCCAAAGGACATGCTTCAAGTGTTGGAGGATGCCTTTGGCACACCCGATGACGTAGAGAGGCACAAGACTAGTTGTGCCATCTTCAATGCCAAAATGCGGGATGGTGCCTCTGTCACTGATCATGTATTGTACATGATCGAGCTGATGGAATGATTGAGCAAGCTCGGCTTTCCCTTGCATGAGCAGTTTGGGAAAGATGCAATACTGAACTCACTGCCCAAGTCTTATCTCCCATTCCTCACTCATTATAGAATGACAAAGCCTGAAGAGAACTACCACGGGTTACTGGGGTTGCTTCAGAACTTTATGAAGGATCACCAACTTCACAAGGAGTTGGTGAACTTAGTGGGAGGTTCGTCTTCTGGTTCTCGACCTTTTAAGAAGGAGAAGAAGAACAAGAAGAAGAAAGCGAAGAAGGTGCAAGTTCAGGCTGGGACATCAGTGCAGAGCCAGACCAAAAAGATCAAGCCTGATAAGAGTCTATTCTACTGGCAAGCACCCCAGATTAGATAGTGTGTCAGATATCTACTTATGGCACTGTAGGCTAGGTCATATAAACAAGAACAGAATAAACAGGTTGACTCAAGAGAAAATCTTCAAAGTCAGTGATTGTGAATCACTTCCAACCTGTGAGTCCTGTCTTCTTGGTAAAATGACCAAGTCACCTTTTATTGGAAAAGGTGAGAGAGCTACTAAGCTCTTGTGCCTAGTACATACTGATGTATACGGGCCCATGAGCACCAGTGCTAGAGGTGGATATTTCTACTTCATAATTTTCACGGATGACCTATCCCGATATGGATATGTCTATCTGATGAAACATAAGTCGAATTCATTTGAAATGTTCAAACGATTCTGAAGTGAAGTAGAAAAATAAACTGGGAAGAGTATTAAAACTCTTCGATCTGATCGAGGAGGAGAATACCTTTCTAGTGAGTTTCTCACATATCTAAAAGAGAATGAGATTCTCTCTCAATGGACTCCTCCAAGAACACCACAGCATAATGGTGTGTCTGAAAGGAGGAATCGGACTCTGTTAGACATGATCCGATCCATGATGGGTTTTGTTATCTTGCCGATATCCTTCTGGGGATATGCACTCAAATCGGCCTGTTATCTGTTAAATAGGATTCCAATTAAGTCTGTAATTAAGACTCCATATGAGATATGGACAGGGCGTAAGCCAGTACTTTCACACCTTAGGGTCTGGGGGTGCCCGGCCTATGTCAAACGATTAGTCACAGACAAACTTGGACCTAGGTCTGACAAATGCTCATTCATAGGGTACCCCAAAGAGACAAAAGGATATTTTTTCTACCATGCTGATGGACAAAAGGTGTTCGTCAGCCTTAAGGCAATCTTTTTAGAAAAGGAGTTCCTTGGTGAAGGAACCGTTGCCTCTAAGATTGAACTTGATGAAGTTCAACAGGTAGAAGGACAGACACCAATAGCTGAACCTGAGTCTGATATGATTAGATCATATCTGGAGCCCAATGTACCTGCACCATTAAGGCGATCCGGTAGAGTACCGCGTCAGCCGGACAGATACTATGGTTTCTTGGTCCGGGACGGTGATCCCATCAAATTTGATGAGAATAATGAGGATCTGATCACCTATATGGATGCAATGCAGAGACCTGATTTCGAGAAATGGCTTGAAGCCATGAAATCCGAAATGGAGTCCATGAAGGTCAACGATGTATGGACATTGGTTGACCCACCTGAAGGGGTTAAACCCATTGAGTGTAAATGAGTCTTCAAAAGGAAGAGGGGCACAAACGGAAAGGTCGAGACCTATAAAGCCCGTTTGGTCGCCAAGGGGTATCGTCAACGTTATGGTATTTACTATGACGAGACGTTTTCCCCTGTGGCAATGCTCAAATCCATTCGGATAATGCTTGCAATAGCTGCGCATTTGGATTATGAGATCTGGCAGATGGATGTAAAGACAGCTTTCTTGAATGGAGAGCTGACCGAAGAGGTGTATATGATACAACCTGAGGGGTTTACATCCACAGATGAGTCCAAGGTGTGCAAGCTTCAGAGATCTATTTATGGATTGAAGCAAGCTTCTCGAAGTTGGAACATGCGTTTTGATAAGGTGATCAAAACGTATGGCTTCATTAAGAATGAAGAAGAGCCCTATATCTATAAATGGGAAAATAGTCCAGTTGTAGTATTCTTTGTCTTGTACGTGGATGACATTCTCTTAATCGAGAATGACATCCCCGCACTACAGGGAATAAAAGTTTGGTTGTCATCACAGTTCTCCATGAAGGACTTGGGTGAAGCATCCTACATCCTAGGGATGAAGATCTATAGGGATAGATCTAAAAGGATGCTTGGGTTATCCCAGTCCATGTACATAGACACTGTGCTGAAAAGGTTCAGCATGGAGAATTCCAAGAAGGGCTATCTACCGATAGGCCAAGGAATTTCTCTCTCTAAGAAGGATTATCCGACAACTCCTGAAGAGAGAGAGCGTATGAGTAGAGTCCCATATGCTTCAGCTGTGGGATCTATCATGTACGCCATGACATGTACAAGACTAGATGTGGCATACTCACTAGGAGTAGTGAGTAGATACCAATCTGATCCTAGAGAAAACCACAGGAAAGTGGTTAAAGCCATCCTTAAGTATTTGAGAAATACTAAGGACCAATGGTTGGTTTATGGCGAGTCAGATCTGAAACTTATGGGGTTCACAGACTCCAGCTTCCAATCTGACCATGATGACAGCAGGAGTGTGTCGGGTTATATCTTTACTCTGAATGGTGGAGCCATCTGCTGGAAGAGTTTCAAGCAGCATACTGTGGCAGACTCTGTTTGTGAAGCGGAGTATATCGCAGCATCAAATGTCACGAAAGACGCTATGTGGCTGAGAAAATCCATCACTGAGCTCGGAGTAGCACCCTCCCTCGATGGTCCAGTCCTGCTCTACTGCGACAGCACTGGAGCCATAGTTCAGGTGAAGGAACCCAAAGCACATCAGCGGACGAAGCTCATCTTGCATCGCTTCCACCTGGTCTGAGAGATCGTGGATCGAGGTGACGTCGACCTTCAGAAGATCGACGGAAAGGAGAACCTGACTGACCCCTTCACTAAAGCCCTGGCAATAAAGGAGTTCGACAACCACAAGTCAAAGATGGGTATTAGATACTGTGCCGAGTGGCTTTAGGACAAGTGGGAGTTGTTGGGAAATGTGTCCCAAAAAGCCAGTCGTCAAGCTGTTGACGGTTGAGCAACCAAGTATTGTAATTGATTTGTTAATAAATAAAATATATTTGGCATCTTCATCATAAGCTTTCATCTTTTAATGAAGTCCGTTGTTATGATGAAGTCCTTAGGACTATTTAAGTTCGATAAAGAGAGGATTTATCGATTAGTCCTTAAAACTGTTCACGACCAAATGATAAGCTGTTAATAAGGACGACAGCTTCTATTGAGCATAGGTCGCTATAGGCCATATGGGTTGGTTGTCCTCTTAACCAAGGAGTGTGGAGACACTGGTATGGTATACAGGTGAGATGTAAGGGTACATCATCATTGAACGTGACCAACTCCAGAGCATTCTGCTGTCGAGAATGTCTCTGATGGGATATAGGTATAAGTGTCCCTTAGACTTGAGATCGCCTCAGTGACTTGCAAGCAACTCACTGTGCTTTGGTACTGGACTAACTGAATTTCTAATTCAGGGATGGAAGGCTTCTGGGCACAGTCAAATACTTGCGAAGTCAGAGTGTGATCGAGATGGGATTGACCACCCCAAGAGTTGGAGAAGAATGAGTCGCTGTATTTCAATTTAGCAAAATCTTGGCCAGGATAATCCACCAGATGGATTTGATATTTTGAAATACAATGTGGACAACCTGATCAGAGTTGACAGTTGAGCTCTGGGGTGTCCTATGATCATTTTGGTCAAGGGGATGAATTATATGAAAACTATATCCGCATGGGTTCTAAGGATGTTGTTCTACACATTCGACCTATCCGGTCGTCGGGTACCATTGCTAGATGGTCACTTCGATTGGTATAAGAATTTATTCCTATGCTACCGGCTTAGGTTCAGACCTATGAGGTCACACACATTAGAGTTCATGATCCGATCGGATGGTTGATCAACGATTAAGAATCGTTCTAGGGTCAAATGATCAATACGATTGACTTTTAACCCAGTGCAAGTATTACAGGAGGATCGATTAGCAATTCGATTGCTAATTGGCTTAATTTGATTAAGCCAATGGGCTGAGATTAAGTTTATTTAAATATGATTTAATTAGATTTAGTTTGGGCTTGATTGGATCAAGTCCAATTGGTTTATTGGATAAGCCAAGTGCAACGAAAAACTAGTCCTAGTTCAACTAGGATTTGGGTCAATCTAATTTCTAATTTGATTAAAAAATTAAATCAGATTTAAATCTAATTTAATCTGATTAAATTAGATTCTTAATTGGGTTAAGACCTATTTTAATTAGGTTGATCTAATTTTGGTTTGATTTGGTTTGGGAAACCAAATTAAGACAAGTCATAAGATAGAATCGTAGTAAGACTAGGATTCCACCTTGCGCCACATAAGCCTTCTCCATGCCCTCTCTCTTTTTCAATGCCAATCTCCACTTATTTTGTGCAACAAAAGCCCTCTCCCAGATCTCTCCCACGTTCACAAAAGGTCTCCTCTCTTCTTTCTTACATGGAAGGTGGTTTGGATCAAATCTAAAAGGAATAAGTTTGGATTTCGAATTCTATGAGATAGAGTTTTAGAAATCCAAAACTCTTTCAATTTTGCATTGAATTTATCCAAATTTTTTTTGGAATTTTTGTAGCTTTTAGGATATATATTGTGCACCCTTTTCTGGTGATCCATGCATGAAAATATGAAGGAGGTGCTCAAGAGTTGGGCATCCCTTAACTTGCCATGTTTGGATAAGCCTTGACTAGGTGTTTGAACTAGACAAAGACTCTATCATATCTCTCTATATAAGATGAGTTTCTTTGTGAAATTTTAGAGAATGTCAGAAATTTGAGAGACCTTTGTTCCATCCAAAAATCAGATAGAAATACCTTTAGGTCGTGGAGATATAAAAGATGCAAGTTTGGGTGTCTAGAGAGAAAAATGTGAAGAAGAAGAGGGTCTTCTTCTAGGGTTTTTGTTTTCATATCTTTCCTCCCTCCATCTTGAGTTTTCTGAGAGAGTCTCAGATCTGAAACTCCTCTTTTTACTTTCCATCTTTGGAAGATTCCAAATCAAGAAGAAGGAGGCACCTGATCAACCATCAAAGAAGGATCAGCGCAGTACTAGCATACTATGCTGATTTCCTGAAGTAGGACTTCTGATCGAGATTCGTGGGCTCGTGTGGATGAATCCTAGAGGCCGGACACATATGCGGCTTGCAACATCATCCTTAAGTCCAGATCACCGAGGTTAGAGCATCTAACTTGCAAGGTAATAGATCTGATCTATTGTTTAATACATACATTAGATGTCGTATAGAAACATGTTGATATGATCAACATGTAGTACATGCTATATTTATATATTTTAATTTTTGATTTAATGCTATGTAATAATCATATAATAGGATCTTAGATCTAGGAATTTTCTTATTTTAAAAAATAAATTTTGATTTATTTTAGTTTTTCACTGTATGATCTTGAAAAAGTTTCAAGATCTAACCCTGAAACCCTAGATCTGGTTCCTTCATGAGCAAGATTCCTTATGCTTCGACAATAGAAAGCCTCATGTATGCCATGCTATGTACACGACCTGATATAGCCCATGCTGTGAGTGTCACAAGCATATATCAATCGAATCCAGATGAAGAGCACTGGACTTCTATGAAATGTATCCTTAAGTACTTGAGAAGGACTAAGGATATGTTTCTAGTCTTTGAGAATGGAGAACTCCAGATTTAGGGATATACAGACTCAGACTTTATCTCTAATATAGATGATCAAAAGTTGACATCTGGGAGTTTGTTCATTTGCTATGGTGGTGCAGTAAGCTGGAAGAGTTCCAAGCAGATGGTGATTGCTGATTCCAGCATGGAGGCAGAGTACATTGCTACATCAGAGGCTGTGAAGGAGGCATTCTGGTATAAGAAGTTTGCCGCAAAACATGGAGTGATATCATCGGATGCCATCCCTCTTTACTGCGATAATAACGGTGCCATAGCCCTAGCTAAGGAGCCAAGGTCTCACCAGAAGTTCAAGCACATCGAGCGGCGATTCCATCTGATCCGTGGTTACCTCGAAAAGGGTTATATCGAGGTCAAGAGAGTCGACTCCACAGGCAATGTGGCAGACCCACTGACAAAGCCATTAGGCCAGCAAAAGATCGAAGCCCACCTTGAGAAGATGGGACTTAGATATGTAGCCAATTGGCATTAGGTCAAGTGGGAGTTTGTTAGATGTATGCCCTTGATACCAGATTGGCTGACACATTCCTGTACAAATCTAAGGGCAAATTTATAATTTTGACTATAAATCAATAAATAGGTTATTCTTCTATCACATTATATACATTGTGTCTGTGATACATCCTTTGAGTTAGTAGAAATGTCAATTCATATTTTCAAGAGTTGAAAATTTGAGGGATGAATTTACATAACTAACTTATAAACAGCTCCTAACCATAGGATCATCATGAGGATGGTGATCGATCTGGAAGGTTGGTGTACGATCACTTCTTTAGGATAGATGTATCTTGAGTCTACGATGTGTAGACATCGGAGTGAGAGTACAGGTATTCGTTGAGAATGAGAGTACTGAGCATGACCAGTCATAAAGAAGTCTACCTTCTCATCGATGACTAGCTCGATGCTACAGTTGTGTGTCTAATTCTTTGACCTGAGGTACATCGATAGTTCACCTTATGTGTGTTATAGTTTAACTACACCATAACTCAGTCTTCTAGCCATTCGAAATCCTGAGGTGTATGTTGGCTGTAGCATATTCATTGTAGGAATTAGGTCGCACCAAGATGGGATCTATCAACCTTGGTAGATGAGAGGAGTAGTCCTATGATGGTCGAAAGATCGAGTCCTTAAGCCGATGGCCATGGCAGAGTAAAATAATGGAAAAAAAGTTTTCCATTGGGATTTCACATCGGACTCAGATCGATCGATTGATTCATATGACTGATGTTGGGTTTGACGAGTTCACCTTAACCCTAATTCAGTCGGAACTCATGATCGAGGAACTCAATCACACAAGTAGCTGCACTGAGAGGTTCATCTTCAGTTCTAATGAGTTGCCACCACATACTGCTAGGTGTCACTGATAGATTTTGAGAGCAATTAGAATGATATTGATGATCGATCATTCTAATTGTTTGAATCAGAAGAGTTCTGGTCCATCGAAAGGAGTTTCGATGATGTCGATGATGAGATCATGACATTTCTCATTACCATACGAAATTGAACCTAACTGGATCACACAAATAAGGGTTAGGGTCTGGATGTCATCAATTGGGCTAACCCAATTGATTTGGATAAGATCTAATTAGGTTCAAGGAAATCGTGCTAGCACACGATTGAGCCTAACTTTCTCTTTATATAATCTTTTCTGTCTCTACTAAGTCAAATATGATTTGACTCATCCAGAGAATCTTTGAAAGATTTCTCTCAGTCTAAATGAAGCTTGTCCAGCTTAGAAAAGTATTATCTTAATTCATGAGATGAATTTAAGACAACACCTGCTAATTTCTAACACTTGCAAATTTCATTTTAGGACATCTATCAAATGTTGACATATGGGTAAACTGAAGAGAGCTCATTGGAGGATTTTTATGGAGTATCCACATACCTAAACTATATCAAATTGGGTGCCATAATCAGATTATGGCGTGAGCCCAATTGGATTAAAGTGGGCGCCCCAAATGGATAAGGATGAAAGAGTCCTGATTAACATGGACTCTTTGGCGCCACCTGGATTGTGCTTATCCAAAGTTGGTGCCAACATAGGAGAGAGGGTGGGAGTTTTTATCTGATGTGATCAAATGATATCACTCCACCAATCAAAATTTTTTCAAAATTTATTAGAATTTTTTGATTGGTCGAATGATGTGGTACTGCGCAGCATACAAGGTCTATAAAATTCCTGTCTGTAGCTAGGGTTTGTAAGTTTCTGCTCATTACCCAGCCAAAATGAGAATCCTCTCCTCTTCTCCATATCCTCCCTACTCTCCTCTCTCCCCTCTTCATGTCCAAGAAGTTAGACATCCATCTGGCAAAGGTCCAAGGCGTGGTGATGCCTGAAATAGGAAGGCTGCAGGACATCTTCGACAGGCTGCTGGTCCAACTTCAGAAAGAGTTCTGAAGCACTTCCAAATCAGATAGAGATCTGATTTTTGGAGCATCGATTTGTGAGGAGAAGACGTTCTAGGTCCTATCTGAGTGGATATCGATAGAGGCCAGGCGCTTGTGTGGCTACATCAGAACTTCAAGCTGTGCAGAGATCATCTACAGGGTAATCAGATTACCCTTGAGGTATTACTTGTTTCCTCATTCCTTTTAGATTTATTTTAGACTTAATATCAGATATGAAGATTAGATCTAGAGACATAGATCTGAAATAAATATAGAATAATTTTTTTTAAATTATTCCACCCCAGATTTGATGAAATCTGAAAGATCCTACAAAGGAAAAAAGATGATTTTTCCTTCAGAGAGCACCTTGAAAAGTTCAAAGGGTACAGTTCTGACTGTGGAGCGAACTTTCTCCAAAAGAAAATTTTCTTTCAAGAAGAAGAAGAAGCCTGCAAAGAAGCAAAAGAATGAGGCCAAGCTCAAGAAGCAGGTTTCGAAGAAGGCCAACGACAAGAAAAAGTATTTCCATTGCAATGTCAAAGGTCACTGGAGGAGGAATTGTCCGGCCTACCTGGCGACTGTCAAGAGTAGGAAGAAGGATGGGGCTTCTGAAGGAACATCTGATATACTCATTATTAAAACTAACTTAACAATTTACTCTTCTTCTAGTTACGTTCTTCATTGTGGTTCAAGTGCTCATTTGTGCACTTCTATGTAGGGTCTTGAAGAAGTAAGAAGGCTAAGAAAAGGTGAGATCACTCCTCGGGTCGGCAATGGAGCAAGGGTTGCTGCTGTGGCTATTGGGACCTACCCTCTGTGATTACCATTAGGAGTTAGTTTAATTTTTAAAGACTGATATTATGTACCTATAGCTAGTAAAAATTTAATTTCTATATCTATACTGGCATAGGATAATTATAATTTTTATTTTAACAAAGACATGTGTTCAATTTATTTCAGAAATAAAATTATTATATGTGCTTTCTTGATTGATGGTCTTTATCATTTGTATATGGATGTGAATGTAAATATTAACGAGCAAAATTGTGAATACCATAGGGTCTAAGAAACTTAGAGATAGGATTAGCCAAAAATATCTGTGGCACCTTAGGCTAGGCCATATTGGAGAGGGCAGACTTAACAAACTGAAGAAAGATGGTCTTCTTGGGCCATTGACTTTTGAGTCTTATTTAGTTTGTGAATCGTGTCTTCAAGAAAAAATGGTCAGACTATCCTTTATGGAAAAAAAAGAAAGGGCCATTGAGATATTAGCTTTGGTACACACTGACGTATATGGTCCATTCGATGTACAAGTTAGGGGTGGCTATATCTACTTCATAATATTTATCAATGATTATTCATGGTATAGGTTTATGTATTTGATGCACCAAAAGGTTGAAGTCTTTGAAAAGTTCATAGAGTTCAGGCATGAAGTAGAAAAACAAACTAAAAAATCTATAAAGATTCTTCGATCAGATCAAGGAGGAGAATATCTTAGTAGAGAATTTCATATCTATCTCAAGAACAATAGCATAGTCTCACAGTGGACACCTCTAGAGATGTCTCAGCTCAATGGTGCATCCAAAAGGAGGAATCGGATCTTATAGATATGGTTTGGTTCATGATAAGCTTCACAGACCTTTCTATCTTTCTCTGGGGACATGCATTGCTTTTTGCAATTCATCTTTGGAATCGGGTTTCTTCTAAATCCATTCTACCACACCTTATAAGTTATGACATGGTAAGAAGCCAACTCTTGGATACCTCAAGATTTGAATATGTTCAATCCATATCAAGTGACAATAAGCGAACAAGTTAGAGGCTAGATCCTTTAGGACTCACTTCATAGGGTATCCTAAGAAAATCATGAGATACTACTTATATATTCTTGAGGATCACAATATGATTGTGAGCCATTATGCTGTCTCTTTAGAAAAGGAGTTTATCCAAGATAGAGACAGTAGGTAGAAGATTGAGTCTGAAGAGAAAGTCTCTGAAGAGTATCGAGTCCAAGAACCTAAATCCTATAATGAGCCAGTAGATGTGATACCTCATCTATATCATAGATCAAGTAGGATCTCCCGTTCTCCTAAAAGGTACTTAGGTATTCTTACAGAAGATTTAGAGAAAGTTTTTTTGTTAGAGATAGGGACATTAGGAATGATCCCAAGACCTATGATGTGGTAATGTTAGATATAGACTTCAAGAAATAGATAGAAGCGATGAAGTAAGAAATTAACTCCATGCATTCCAAACAGATTTGGTCCTTAGTAGATCCACCTGAAGGTATTGTACCTATTGGGTATAAATAGATTTATAAAAGAAAAATTGGATCGGATGGTAAGGTAGAGACCTATAAGGCAAGGCTAGTCGCGAAAAGTTATAGTCAATGCGAAGGTATTGACTATCATAAAACTTTTACCTGAACCATATTGAAATCCATCTATACTTTGCTTACGATAGCAATTTTTTATGATTATAAAATTTGATAGATAGATATGAAAACTACCTTCCTAAATGGATATCTTGAGCAAAATATCTATATAGAGTATTCTTTGGATTTCACATCCAATGATAGTGATCACAAGGTCTGCAAGCTGCAAAGATCCATATATGAACTCAAATAAGCATCTCGAAGTTGGAACACTCACTTTAATGATGTGATCAAAATATTTGATTTCATCAAAAATGAGAAGCCATGTGTGTACAAAAAGGTCAGTAGAAGTGCTGTCACATTCTTCATATTGTACGTGGATTACATCCTCCTGATTGAGAATGATATTTTCATGCTGACATCGATCAAAGTATGGTTGTCAAAAGAGTTTGCCATGAAAGACCTAAGAGAAGCTTCCTACATTCTTGGTATAAAGATCTATAGGGATAGATCTAAGAGGATGATAGGACTCTCATAGTGAATGTACATAGAGGAAGTGCTGAAGAGGTTCAGCATGAAAAACTCCAAGATGGGTCTTTTGCCCTTTAGACATGGCATTCATCGCTCCAAGAAGATATGTCCTGACACACTTGAGGAGATCCAGTGCATGAGTAAGATCTCTTATGCTTCCGTAATAGGAAGCCTCATATATGCTATGTTATGTACACACCCTGATATAGCCTTTATCGTGAGTGTCACAAGTAGATATCAGGTGAATCTAGAGAAAAAATACTAGATTGCTGTTAAAAATATCCTTAAGTACTTGAGAAAAACTAAGAATTTGTTGTTGGTCTTTGGTGGAGGATCGAAACTGAAAGTTGAGGGATACACTGATTCAGACTTTATGACTGATGTCGATAATAGAAAATCTACATCGGGGTATATCTTCTTATATAATGGTAGTGCGGTTAGCTGGAAGAGTTTCAAGCAGCCGATCATTGCAGATTCGACTATAGAAGCCAAGTACATTATCGTCTCTAAAACTGCTAAGGAAGCCTTTTGGTTTCAGAAGTTTATTGCGAAGCTGGATGTAATGCCATCAGATGCTATTGCACTACACTTTGACAACAACGGTGCCATAGCCCTGGCTAAGAATCCCATGTCTCACCAGAAGTCCAAGCATATAGAGTGACGGTTTCACATTATACGCAAATAACTCGAAAAGAAGTTTGTCAAGGTGCGGAGAGTCGACTCTATGCTAAACATAACAGACCCACTGACCAAGCCTCTCAGCCAATAGAAGATCGAAGTTCACCTTGAGAAGATGGGTTTTAGGTATATGGCCAATTGGCTTTAAATCAAGTAGGAGTTTGTTAGATTTGTGCCCTAGAAGCCAATTATTAGCTAACATATTTTATAATTTCAGGACTTAATCTTATACTTGTAATATTTTTATTATCAATAAAAGATTTTTTCATTTCAATTATGATTATGTGTCCATGATTTGTCCAAGAAATTAATAAAGATTGTTAGGTATAAAATACCCCCCCGACTGAAGTTTGTAAAAGACCGATCCTTCGGGGCTCTTCCGACTCCCGACCTTGTATGTGGTGCCTCTTCGAACTCCCTCGACCGTCCGAACTTCTTCGACAATGGACTTCTGCATTCACCCATCGGACTGCCCCAAAGGCCCTCTGGGCCTTACTGATAGTCGACCTCCTACAGCAGCCAACCATTTCTCGAGTCTCTCCTAGACTTCTTCCGACCACAGACGACCCTACTCTGAACTTCTTCTGCACTTCGTCAGCATCCGAGCTTCTCCGACAACGAGATTTCTATAGTAACCAGACTCCTTCCAAGTTTCTACGATGGTTGACCGCCTTCCGGATCCCGATCGAGCTCCTGCGAGAGCCGAACTTCTACTATGAATGGTCTACTCCGAACTCTTACAGCGGGTTGTCTATCCCAGACGTCTACTGTAAGCAAGTTCTGACTCAAGCCTCTACTATAAATAAATTTCTTTCGAATTTCTACTACAGGTAGACTTCAACCGTGCTACCCCGTAGCGAGTGGGCTCTGGATGAGCTTCTACGACGGGACACTACTCCAAGCTTCCACAACAATTGGTCCTCGCCCGAGCTCCTACAATAAGCAGCCCCTTTTCGACTTCTCACGAGAACCGAAGCTCGTCCGAACTTCTTCAGTGGATGGATTCTAGACGAGCTTCTATGATGGACGAGCTCCAGCAACTGGGTCCCTGCGATAGCCGATCGCCTCCGATGTCTGTCGAGCCTCCCCAACGCTATTCGAAGTCCATCGCCGGCCAACCTCCTATCAGGCTCCCCATAAAATCGGACTTCCCTGACGGACGATCTTCAGATGAGCTTCCGCATCAGATAAATCCCAGAAGGACTTCTCTGGACTTCATCAACAAAAAATCTCCATCCGAGCTCCTACAGCAGGTAACTCCCGCCTGAAACGTCAGCACCTGAAGTGTCCGACAATAGTAGATTCGTCAGTGACCTCGAAATATCCGAGCCTCTCCTAGAACGATGATGTAAAGAGCCATTCTACCCCATCAGGCATCCCAACCGAGCTTCAGTTGACGAATCCAAACTCTCTGGCAAGCCACAACAAGGGCCACTACCTTACTCCACTCACTGCAATGGATTCCACGCGGTTCCATCACTCTCTAACAAGCCACGACAAAAGCCGTCATCCTGCTCCACTCATTGCAATGGATTCCATGCAGCTCCACCTCTCTCTAGCAAGTCCCGACAACGGACACCACTCCACTCTCCGCAACAAGCTCCACGTGGCCCTGAACAACCCCGACACCACTACTCTCCGTAACAAACTCCATGCGGCTCTGAGCAGTCCAGTACCAGATGGTTACAGACGTCGCTGTCGGTCAGTTACACCCTCTGTCTATAAATAAGGACCCCCAGATACGTTCTTCTCTAAGCTGGTAACTCTATCTCGAAACTCTGCCAAAATTTCTGCTTGAGCACTCCATTTCTGTTGAAGTAGAGTACTGACTTGAGCATCGGAGGGTCTTGCCGGAGCACCCCCAACTCTGGTTTAGACTTTCTTTGCAGGTCCCGATGGCAGCCGCGGTCATCCCAACTCTAGCTTCTCCGACTTCGATAGAATTCTATACCAACAAAATTGGCGCTAGAAGAAGGGCGCCCTGTGTCTTTGCAGTACCCTTATTCTTAAAGGAGTTCTCAACGGGACTGATTTCGATCATCTTCTCCAACATCCTCTTCTCCTTCTTCTACTAGATCTTCACCCGATGTCTCCCCGCAGAGCATCCACCAGGTGATCCACGGCCTCCACGATCAGATCTCAGGCTCCGGCCTCACCTCTGATTTCACAGGCCCCTCCTCCTCCTCCGGCAATAGTGGTCGACAAATTCATCTGACACCGGCTTGAAGGTAGGGAGAATCGGTCGAGGGCCCTGCCACGACTGGAGCCACCGAGGAGGGAAGAACAACCTAAAAATTGACCTCCAATCGGGATCGTCTACACCATCTCTGGAGAGCCCGGGAAGGGAGCGGCCAGCGGATCGACCGGACCGCCCAAGTGGCAAAGAACTGAAGGACCCATAACCTTTACTGAAGAAGATGCCCGAGAGATCTGGTTCCCCCATAATGATGTGGTTGTAGTTTCTTTAAATATTGCTGATTATGATGTACGCCACATTCTTGTTGATAGCGAAAGCTCGGCTGATATTTTGTTTTACAACATCTTTTCAAAAATATCCATCCCTGATGGTCGTTTGGAGCCGATTAGCTCCCCTTTAGTAGGATTTACTGGTGATGCTATCCTGATGGAGGGAGTAATAACCTTGACTGTAGTTGCAGATCGATATCCAAAACAATCCAGGGCTCTGGTTGATTTTCTGGTGGTGAAGGCACCGTCAGCCTACAACATAATTCTCAACCGACCTAGCCTCAACGCCCTCCGAACTGTAGTATCAACCTACCATCTGAAATTGAAATTTCTTACTAACCAGGGGGTCGGAGAAGTTAAGAGAGATCAAGCCCTGGCAAGGCATTGCTATAATATAGCCCTGCAAAGAAGTGGTCAGCCTGACCCCTATCCGGTTGATGGATTGGACACCCGTGATGACCTGACAGAAGAACGGGGCGGGCCAATGGAAGATCTTGTCTCAATTCCTTTGAATGATGGGAATGAGGAACACGTGGTGAAGATCGGCTCCAACTTGGGGAAGGAGGTGCGGATGCAGCTTATTAATTTTCTGTAAAAGAATGCGGACATTTTTGCTTGGACTCCGACGGACATGCCAGGGATCGATGCTGAAGTCATGCAACACCGTCTGGCCGTCGATCCCAAACACCAACTGATGAAGGAAAAAGTTTGAAGTCATGCACCGGAGAGACAGGTGGCAATAGCCGAGGAGGTTGATAAACTCCTGAAAGTCAGGTTCATCAGAGAGGTCAACTATCTGAGCTGGGTTTCCAATGTGGTCTTGGTTAAGAAGGTGAACGGCAAATGGAGGATGCATATAGACTTCAAAAAACTGAATAAAGCCTGCCCGAAGGATAGTTACCCTCTACTCAGAATCGACCAACTAATAGATGCAACCTCGGGCCACGAGCTTCTCACCTTCATGGATGCATTCTTCGGCTATAATCAGATCAGGATGGCACCTGAGGATGAAGAAAAAATCGCTTTTATAACTAACTGTGGCCTTTATTGTTACAGGATCATGTCTTTTGGCCTCAAAAATGCAGGGGCGACATATCAGCGGCTAGTGAATAAGATTTTCAAAGAGCAGATTGGCCGCAACATGAAGGTCTACGTGGACGACATGCTCGTAAAGAGCAGATCCTCGGTGAACCACATCGACGACCTTAAGGAGACCTTCAGCGCCCTTCGAATACAAGATGAAGCTGAACCCAGCCAAATGCGCTTTTGGAGTAACCTCAAGAAAATTCCTGGGCTTCATGGTATTGGGGGGTGGGATCGAGGCAAATCCGAAAAAGATTCATGCCATCCAGGAGATGACCGCTCCGAGGTCAATAAAGGAGGTTCAGTGCCTCATCGGGAAAGTAGCGGCTTTAAATCGCTTCATCTCAAGATCGGCCGAGCGATGCCTACCTTTCTTTCGGACCCTCAAGAAGCCCAAGAACTTCTGTTGGACCATTGGATGTCAGCAGGCATTCGAAGAGCTGAAGAACTACCTCAGCTCATCACCATTATTAGCAAAGCCCGAGCCTGGAGAAAAATTGTTCCTATACCTGGCAGTTTCCCCTGTGGCCCTCACTGCAATTCTGATCAAGGAAGAAGCAAAAATTCAACGGTCGATCTACTACATAAGCCGAGTATTGAGAGATACCGAAACTAGGTATACTAAGTTAGAGAAACTAACTTACACCTTGTTGATTGCAGCTCGAAGGCTCTGACCTTACTTTCAAGGACACACCATAACGCTGCTCACCGACCAGTCGATCAAGGCGGTTCTGCATCGAGCGGATGCCTCTGGGAGAATCGCGAAATGGGCAGTCAAGCTCATAGAGTTTGACATCAACTATCGACCTCGGCTAGCGATCAAAGCCTAGATATTAGTGGACTTCGTGGTGGAATGCACTATCCCAGAGGAGGCCGAACTTGGATAAGATGAAGCTGATAATCCAGGGCTCCGGCCAAACTCCCCCGAAGAAAGAGCCGATCTCCCTGATGGTTCTTGAGCCCTCTATGTGGATGGTTCCTCCAACATATCAGGCACAGGCGCTGGCCTGAACTTGGTCAATCCAGATGGAATTATCATGGAGTATGCACTGTACTTCGAGTTCCCCGCAACAAATAACGGAGCAGAATATGAAGCTCTGATTGCGGGACTGAAGGTTGCCAAAGAATTAGAAGTAGATCGGCTTCAAGCCTACAGTGATTCTCAATTAGTAGTGGGATAGGTCAGTAAAAATTATGAAGCTCGGGAGGATAGTATGGCTAGATATCTCGAAAGGATAAGGGAGATCATCCCTACCTTCGACAGCTTCGACATCAGGCAGATCCCGAGATCGAAAAATGCCAAGGCCGACCTTCTCTCCAAGTTGGCTACACTGGCTCCAGCCGAACTGCCTAAAGAAGTCTTCTTTGAGGTTTTGAAGTGCCCAAGCACGAAAGAATCACAGTCTGTGATGGAGATTAGCTATGAACCCAGTTGGATCGACCCACTAGTTACATACCTCAAGGATGGGGTTCTTCCTCCTGATGCAAAAGAGGCTCAGAAGCTTAAGAACCAGGCCTCCCGATATATCCTCTATGAAGGCAAGCTATACAAGAGGTCGTACTCCTTGCCTCTCTTGAAATGTCTCCGACCTTCCGAAGCCGACTTCGCCTTGAGGGAGGTACATGAGGGAGTCTGTGGAAATCACATGGGGGCAAGTCTTTATCCCATAAGCAGCTCCGATAAGGTTATTACTGGCCTACCATGTACCATGACTCCATCGAATATGTCAGAAGATGTGACCGGTGTCAGAGATATGCCAATATACAAAGGCAACCTGCCTCCGAACTGACACCATTGAGTGCCCCGTGGCCGTTCGCGCAATGGGGGATGGATATCCTCAGACCTTTTCCCATGGCATCAGGATAGCGAAAGTTCCTCTTGGTGGCAATAGACTATTTCACCAAGTGGGTCGAAGCTAAACCTTTGGCAAAAATCACGGAAGCTAAAGTACAGAACTTCGTCTGGAAGTCGATTGTCTGTAGGTTTGGCTTACCCAGAACCCTCATCACTGATAATGGGCGACAATTTGCTGGAGCAAAGTTTGCTGAATTTTGTGAGGATCTAAACATCTCCCACAACATCACTTCAGTGGCCCATCCTGATGCAAATGGCGAGGCTGAGGTGACCAACAGGACTCTGTTGTAGGGCATCAAAGCGAGACTTGAAAAGGCAAAGGGAACTTGGGTTGATGAGCTCTATCATGTGTTGTGGGCATACCGGACTACTTAGAGATTGCTCACAGGGGAGACCCCCTTTGCCTTAGCTTTCGAGATAGAGGCCGTGATCCCAATAGAACTCAAGTTTTCGTCAGCACGAGTCATGGCGTTCGACGAACAGCACAACCCACAGGATCTCAAGGCCAACCTCGACTTGTTAGAAGAAAAGCGGGAGACGGCTCAAGTTCGGATGGCGGCCTACAAATAGAAAGTAGCCCGCTACTACAACTCCCGGGTCAAAAGCAAAGTCTTCAGAGTGGGGGACTTGGTGTTACGGCGAGCCGCTGCCTCACAACCTCAGAATCAAAGAAAACTTGCCCCAAATTGGGAAGGCCTGTATGAAGTCAAGGGGTAGTTCGGCCCGGAACATACTATTTAAAAGAGCTCGAAGGAGCAGAGCTTCCACGACCATGGAACTCAAAAAATCTATGAATGTATTACCAATAGCTTCGCCTTAAATAAAAGTTTCATATTTGTATATTTTTCTTTTTAGCATGAGTTTATAACGACAGGAAATAACTCTCTCATGCAATTGAAATTAAGCATGTTAGGAACAGGAGGAGAACCTTGTCCTAACATGAGCAAAGTCGAAGGCCCGATTTCTAAAAGATCGGATAGGGAGAGAGGCCCTCACAACGGCCCTGATGTGCCCCCACAGCCTTGTTAGGAATAAGAGGAGAACCTCATCCTAACATGAGCAAAGTCGAAGGTCCGATTTCTTAAAAGACTAGATGGGGGGAGAGGCCCTCACAACGGCCCTGACGTGCCCCCACAGCCTTATTAGGAACAGGAGGAGGACCTCGTCCTAACATGAGCAAAGTCGAAGGTCCAGTTTCTTAAAAATCGGATGGAGGGAGAGGCCCTTACAACGGCCCTTATGTGCCCCCACAGCCTTGTTAGGAACAGGAGGAGAACCTCATCCTAACATGAGCAAAGTCAAAGGCCTGATTTTCTAAAAGATCGGATGGGGGGAGAGGCCCTCACAACGACCCTGACGTGCCCCCACAGCCTTGTTAGGAACAGGAGGAGGACCTCATCCTAACATGAGCAAAGTTGAAGGCTCGATTTCTTAAAGACCGGATAGGGGGAGAGGCCCTTACAACAGCCCTTATGTGCCCCCACAGCCTTGTTAGGAACAGGAGGAGAACCTCATCCTAACATGAGCAAAGTCGAAGGCCCAGTTTCTTAAAGACCGGATTGGGGGAGAGGCCCTTACAATGGCCCTTATGTGCCCCCACAGCCTTGTTAGGATCAGGAGGAGAACCTCATCCTAACATGAGCAAAGTCGAAGGCCCGATTTCCTAAAAGATCGGATGGGGGGAGAGGCCCTCACAATGGCCCTGATGTGCCCCCACAGCCTTGTTAGGAACAGGAGGAGAACCTCATCCTAACACGAGCTGAATCCGACTATCGAGAACAAGGAAAAGACCTCATCCCGACGCAAACAAAGACTCGGTTGATCGACAAGGAGGAAAGCTTCCTCAACAACACCTCTATGCTTTCATGACCCCGTTAAGAGCAGGGGGAAAACCCTCACTCGAACATGAAAGGGAAAGGGGAAGATGAAAGAGAAAGGTCGACGAACTACTTTTGCGATAAATAAAAACAAACTACATCAAAGACATAAGGAACTTCATCTCAGTCGCTAAGAGGGAACCTGACATGGGCCGAGGATAAATCGACCTCTTCAAGATAACGAGAAGTTCGGACCCCCAAGCTCGAGCACTGGGTGAAAGCGTCAAACTCAAATGGCCTCGAAAGAACCTACGGTCATAAACCAAAGGGCAAATCGACACTACAACGACCGGGAACCTCCAAACAGCGTTGACATCGAACACGACAAAAGACAAAAGGAGTCCGGTAAATAATCGGTTAATACCAGAATGGGCGAGGTAATAAATAATTTCATTCTCATTTCATTGGTGAAGTATACATTACAAAGCCTTGAAGGCCCAAAAAAGAGGGGGGGATGAGGTAACAGAAAATTCTCTTCTCATTTCATTGGCAAAGTGCACGTTACAAAGCCTTAAAAAAAAAAAAAAGAACAAAACAAACAGCTCTAAGGAAGCTCGGCTTCATCAGACTTTGAACTCTCGATTCCAGCCATCGTCAAGAATTACTTCAAGTACTTGGCTTCTTCTTCCAGTCCCCCTTTTGGGTCAGCAACTACTCCAGCATTATCTTCGAAGTACATGTAGACGCCATCTTTACCGCGCCATGGTTTCCGCTGCCTCACGATGACGGCGGGCATGATCAGCAATTACTTCAGCATTATCTTCAAAGTACATGTAGATGCCATCTTTCCTGTGCTATAGTTTTTGCTGCCTCACGATGACGATGGGCATGACCTTTTTTCTGAAGTCAGGTTCCCCCTCACAGTGACGGTGGGCATGACCTTCTTCCTGAGGTCAGGTTTCCCCTCACGATGACGTGCATCGGAAAGCCCTCACGGTCAAAGATGTTGTTGGAGCATAATCTTGGCTCCTCCCACGAACCTTGGGTGTAGCGGAACCAGCAATGAACAAATCTGGAGACTTCTGGACTAGATTGAAGGCCCTCGACGAAATCAGCCAGGTTGCTGTCTTCTTCGTCAGCCTTTTGTTCCAGATGAAGAACACCTCTGAAATCACCTCTAAAAAATCCAAGATCTAGTACCCAACCAGATTAGACCTGGATTGAGGTCTTCTAATTCATAGATCTCAAATTGGGGTACTCTAGATAGGGAAGAAGATAGAGGGAGACAGACCTTACAGATCTGTCCTGCTGCAGCCTTTCCTGTAGATCTTTTGATGGAGATCTCACCCGTACCTCAAACGACCTCAGATCAACTCCAGATCTAAGAGAAACTTGTACCAACCTCTTCTTAAGAGATTTTAAGTCCTGAAACTGATGTTTAGATGGCTGCAAGAGAGGGAGAAGAGAGAGAGTCGGCGACTGCAAGGGGGAAGGGGCTAGCGCCTCCCCTTCTTTTCTTTCCTTTTATGGACTGGCGGCAAGAAATCCTAGGGTTTCTTGCTTCTGAGGCATGGAGAATTACTGGAGAGAGAGGGAGAAGAGAGAGAGAGACTTGGGAGAAAGAGTCTTGTATTTTTTTGGCTTAATCAAACCTATACACAGTACATGTATATATAAACACAGGGTCAAGTGACCCAAACCCAAAACTCCCTTGACCAACTCTATGGGAGATTAGGTTAACCCAAGCCCATGTATACCCATGACTCGACCTAATCTCACCTATCCTAGGCCCAGACCTGGCCTATAAAGAGTTGGTCCCTTGAGGCCCACATAACCTAGACCTCAAGAACCTGAAAGACCCACAGCCTTTCAACCTAGGGTCCAACTAGCCCTAGAGCCTCCATGAAGCCCTCATGAATGATGGACCTTGGCCTTAGCCTTGATCCCCTGGGCCTTGGGCACACCACCTGGATCACAACAATCTCCACCTTGGTGTCCCAAGGCCTCAACCAGCTCCACTCTGTCCATCAGCCGAATCAGCTCAACACATCTCTGAAAGCTGTCCCGTGAAAGTACCTTCGTAAGTGCATCAGCTGGGTTCTCCTTGGTGTGTACCTTTACCAGCTCCACCTCGCCATCCTCCACAAGCTCCCTGATCCGATGATACTGATGTCGATGTGCTTTGTCCTTGCATGATAGACTAAGTTCTGTGCTAATAGAAGTGCACTCTGGCTGTCACAGTGCACTCTAATAACCTCCTGAGTAAGGCCCATCTCCGTCAATAAATTCTTCAGGCAAATTGCCTCCTTAGCTACTTCTGTCAACCCGATGTACTCTGCCTCTATAGTGGATAGGGTCGTGATAGGCTGCAGACACGATCTCCAAGAAATAGGACCTCCATACAGGCTAAAGATGAAGCCTGTCGTAGACCTCTGGGTATCCACATCTCCATCGAAGTCTGCATTTACATAACCACCAATCAGCCCTTGAGCCTCCCTGGACATGTCAGAGTATCACACTGCACCTTCTCGCTATCCGTAGCAGATGCCAACTCCAACTGAACCCACCAGGTATTTGAATATCCACTTCAGAGCTCTCCAGTGCTCCCTGCCAGGCTGTGCCATGAACCTGCTAACCTGACTCACTGTATGAGCGATGTCTGGCCTACAACAGACCATCGCATACATAAAAGCTCCCAACTCCTGAAGCATAAGGAACCTTCTCCATCTCCTGAGCCTCCACCTCAGTCTGTGGTGCCATGGTCTTCGAGAGTCTGAAGTGACCGGCAAGTGGCAGCTCCACCGGCTTTGCTCCCTTCATCCCGAACCTCTCAAGACCTTCTGCATGTAGGCCCCCTGAGATAGATGCAGCACCCTCCGGGCTCAATCTCTGAAAATCTCCATGCCTAGGATCTTCCTTGCAGGGCCCAAATCCTTCATCTCAAACTCTCGAGATAAAGATGCCTTCAGATCCTGCACAACCTTCCTACTTTTGCATGCTATAAGCATGTCATCCACATATAAGAATAGGAACACCCAAGAACCATCCTCAAGAGATTGAACATAAACACAGGGATCAACCTTGCACCTGGAAAGTCCAATGCTGCGCACATAGGAGTCGAACCGCTTGTACCATTACCTCGGTGACTGCTTCAGCCCGTACAGCGACTTCTGCAACAAACAAACCTTTCCCTCTGATCCTGGATCCCTAAAATCGGGTGGCTGCTCCATATAAATCCTCTCCTCCAAATGCCCGTGGAGGAATGCCGTCTTGACATCCATCTGCTCCAGCTCTAAATCCTGAGCTGCTACAATGCTCAACAACACTCTGATGGAAGTATGTCTGACGACGGAAGAGAAGACCTCGCTGAAGTCGATGCCTTCCTTATGGGAGTATCCCTTGGCCACTAACCTCACCTTGAATCTGATACCTCCCTGCTCTGAAGGCCCTTCCTTGCGACTATAGACCCATTTGCAACCAATGGGCCTCTTCCCTTATGGCAACTGCACCAATCGCCATGTCTGGTTCTTGTGGAGAGACTGTATCTCTTCGGACATCGTCTGGACCTACCGCTCTCTGTCCTAGCTCTCAATAGCCTCCTGATACATATATGGGTCTCCATTCACTATCATCAGGGCATATGACAGTGTCTCCTCGAAGCCATATTGGTCTGATTGCCTGATGGTCCTCTTGGGCTTGTGTAGGGCAACACCGATATCAGTCCTAGGTCCAGCTCGCTCCTGCTGGACCTCTCCACCTCGATCATCCATCCGAGTCCTCTCCACCTATGGAGACACCTTAGGTAGGTGCTCCACCTGAATGTCATATTTTCCAGTAGTACCTGCAAGAGGCAAAATCAAAGAGGTTAGCTGTCCAGCAGTGCCCTGCTGGACCTCCTCCTGCTCCTCCATGCCTGCTCGCCTCCATAGGATTGACTCCTCATCAAAAGTCACATCCTGACTAATGATGACCTTCTTTTCCAAGGGATCCCATAGCCTGTATCCCTTGACTCCTCGTGGATAGCCTAGAAACACCGCCTTGCGTGATCTGGTGTCTAGCTTGCTCCGCTCACCAGCTACAATGTGCACATAGGCCGTGCACCCAAATACACGTAGATGGCCCAGCCCAACTGTCCTCCCAGACCACACCTCCTCTAGAAGCCTGCCATCCAACCTGGTGTGAGGTGATCGATGGACCAAGTAACCCGCTGCGTCTACTGTGTCAACCCAGAACTCCTTTGGAAGCCCTGCCTACAGCCTCATGCATCGTGCCTTTTCCAGAAGTGTTCTGTTCATCCTCTCGGCCACCCCATTCTGCTGTGGAGTCTCCTTAACTGAGAAGTGTCTCCTGATCCCAAACTCCTCACAGTAGTCCTGGAACTCTCTGCTGGTGTACTCTCCGCCATTGTCTGACCTCAGACACTTCACGCTCCTCCCCTGCTCCTTCTCCATCTCAGCTCTCCAGATCTTGAACTTGGTGAAGACCTCTGACTTCTCTCTCATGAAGTAAATCCAGAGTTTCCTTGAGAAATCATCAATCAGGGTCATGAAGTATTTGGCCCCATTCCTAGCTAAAACTAGGGCTGGTCCCCACACATCCGTGTATACTAACTCCAGAGGGGCTGCACTGCGGGCTGTACTGATGTTGAACTGAACTCTCCTCTGCTTTCCCATCTGGCAAGGCTCACAGATCTTTCCGTAGCACCATCCTCCAAATCAGAGATGAGTCCTCTCCTGCTCAACTCCCTCAGCCCCTTGTCATCCATGTGGCCTAGGCGGTAGTGCCACATCCTGTAAGCCCCCTGCTGGTCCTGTGCTGCAGCTGCTGCATCAGACTCTCTGATCACCACAGATCCCTCCATGCGATAGAGGTTATTGTCCAACCTCCTGCCTCTCATCACTACCATAGCTCTATTGGAGATGTTCAGTACTCCACTTCTAGCCCTACTACTGAAGCTGTATCCACTGCACTCCAAGTAGCCTAGTGACACCAGATTCTTTTCCAGCTCTGGGATGTGCTTTACATTTGTCAATGTCCTCACAATCCCATCAAACATCCTCACCCTGACTATCCCTATCCCAGCCACCTTGCAAGGATGATTGTCGCCTAGACTCACTGATCCCTCATCTATCTTGGTGTATGTCGCAAACCAAGACTTGTGTGGTGTGTAGTGATGTGAGCACGCAGAGTCTAGTGTCCACTCCTCTGTGTAATGCCTGTGACCATCTGATACCACAAGTAGATCATCCTCCACCTGCTGCCCAGCAACTGCACTTACTAATTCTGAACCACTTCTTTCTCCCTTCTTGCTCTTTCATAGTGGACATTCTTGCTTGAAGTGCCCGAACTCGTTGCACTTGAAGCATTTCACCTCTTTCTTTCCCTTCCTGGACTTGGACCACCCCTTGGACTTGCTTCTACCTCTGCCTCTACCTGTCCTCTCCCCTACTACCAAACCCTCTTGGGGAGCCCGATCTCTAGTCAACTTTTCCCTCTACTCATTAGACCTCAGCACCGAGACCATGTCCTCATATTCCAGAGTCTCCTTGCCGTAGAGCAGTGTAGTCACCAAAGAGTCATATGATCTTGGGAGCGAACACAAAAGCAACAGAGACTTGTCCTCCTCATCCAGCTTCACCTCGATATTCATCAACTCCGTGCACAACTGGTCGAACCTCTGAATGTGGCCAATCACATCAGATCCCTCCTGCATCCGAAGACTGTACAACTTCTTCTTCAGCATCAGCTTGTTGCACATATTCTTTCCCATATACATGGTGTGCAACTTCGACCAAAGGCCCTTCGGGGTCTTTTCTTCCAGCATCGAATACAACGCCGCATCTGCCAAACATCCTCTGATCACCGAGCATGCTTTCTTCTCCAACGATGCTCACTATCTATCTGTCATTCCCTCAGGCTTCTCATCCAAAGCCTGATCCAGATCTGCTTGCACCAGAAGATCCTCCACCCAGATTTTCCACATGAAAAAATTTCCCTTGCCATCAAACATCTCGAATTTGAGCTTCATATTGCTGCCCATGATTGGATCCAAGCTAAACAAGCAATATAAAATCAAGAAGTATAGAATATACCTTGATGGTACTTTGCTGAAAATTTTTAGCACTTGGGATCTTCAACTTCTCATTCTTGGAACCGCTTTCTCACCATCGTGGCTCTGATACCAACTATTGGAACATGATCCTGGCTCCTCCCATGGACCTTGGGTGCAACAGAACCAGCAAGAAACAAATCTGGAGTCTTCTGGACTCGATCTAAGGCCCTTGACGAAATCAGCCTGGTTGCTGTCTTCTTCGTCAGCCTTTTGTTCCAGATGAAGAATGCCTCAACAAACACCTCTAAAAAATCCAAGATCTAGTATCCAACCAGATCAGGCCTGGACTGAGGTCTTCCAATTTATAGATCTTAAATTGGGGCATTCTAGATAGGGAAGAAGGTAGATGGAGACAGACCTTGCAGATCTGTCCTGCTGCAGCCTTTCCTGTAGATCTTTTGATGGAGATCTCACCCGTGCCTCAAACGACCTCAGATCAACTCCAGATCTGAGAGAAATTTGTACCAATCTCTTCTCAAGAGATTTCAAATCCTGGACTTGATATTTGGGTGGCTGCAAGAGAGGGAGAAGAGAGAGTTTCGGCGGCTGCAAGGGGGAAGGGGCTAGCGCCTCCCCTTCTTTTCTTTCCTTTTATGGACTGGCGGCAAGAAACCCTAGGGTTTCTTGCTTCTGAGGTTGGAGAATTGCTGGAGAGAGAGGGAGAAGAGAGAGAGAGACTTGGGAGAAAGAGTCTTGTATTTCTTTGGCTTAATCAAACCTATACACAGTACATGTATATATAAACACAGGGTCAAGTGACCCAAACCCAAAACTCCCTTGACCAACTCTATGGGAGATTAGGTTAACCCAAGCCCATGTACACCCATCACTTGACCTAATCTCACCTATCCTGGGCCCAGACTTGGCCCATAAAGAGTTGGTCCCTTGAGGCCCACATAACCTAGACCTCAAGAACCCGAAAGGCCCAAAGCCTTTCAACATAGGGCCCAACTAGCCCTAGAGCCTCCATGAAGCCCTCATGAATGATGGACCTTGGCCTTAGCCTTGGTCCCCTGGGCCTTGGGCACACCATCTGGATCACAACAGATGTGACATAAGCACGGGCTTTGGGCCATCAAGGTGAAACACGGTCGGATCTATCTCTTCTACCCTCTCCTTCTTCGCCAACCCAAAAGTTGCAGCGTCTCCCCGCTCGTGGGCTTTCAGGCTCTGGGCTAACATCAGAGCCACATCCACGCCCATATCTACAATGAAGGAAGACCAGCACAGTCTACAAATGGGGCTGTGGAAGCAAAGAAGGCTTTGAGGCTAACCCAAGCTGGTCTGAGGGATGCGGGGGTATAGAGATGAGGATGACTCAACGGATGCCTAAAGCCAGGAAGAAAAGACTGAAGAAGCTCCCGTACAAAGTGAGATCCCCAAAGGGGGGAGGCAGGTTTAAATAAGCAATGGGAGCCAGTGCAATAATGACTGCAATACTCCTCAGACCAGTCCGTGACCGTCGCGTGGCCCACTCACCGTGGCAAGTGGCTAGAGGTGGCCGACAATTAGTAAAACCATTATGGCACCATACCTGGGACTGCACTCTGGCGGGAATTCCAAAAAGAAGAAATCTTTTTCAAAAAGGCTCCAGTACCAGCGTATCGAACGTCAAAATATCTGGCAACCGTTGAGTATGAAAATCGAGGAGAGTAGCTTCGACCGTGAGAATTTCTCTGTACTTCCTTCATTCAGAGCCCGAACTCGGAAGTAGGGAGACTGGTGTTGGGTATAAAATACCCCCCGATCGATGTTTGTAAAAGATCGATCCTTTGGAGCTCTTTCGGCTCCCAACCTTGTATGTGGCACCTCTCCGAACTCTCTTGACCGTCCAGACTTCTCCGACAATGGACTTCTGCGTTCACCCATCGGGCCACCCTAAAGGCCCTCTGGGCCTCACTGACAGTCGACCTCCTACAGCAGCCAACCATTCTCCGAGTCTCTCCTGGACTTCTTCCGACCACGGACGACCCTACTCCGAACTTCTTTCAGGCTTCGTCAACATCCGAGCTTCTCCGATAATGAGATTTCTACAGTAACCAGACTCCTTCCAAGTTTCTACGACAGTCGACCACCTTTTGGATCCCGATCGAGCTCCTGCGAGAGTCGAACTTCTAGTATGAATGGTCTACTCTGAACTCCTACAGTGGGCTGTCTATCCCAGATGTCTATTGTAAGCAAATTCTGACTCAAGCCTCTGCTATAAACAAATTTCTTCCGAATTTCTACTACAGGTAGACTTCAATCGAGCTACCTCGTAGCGAGTGGGCTCTGGACGAGCTTCTACGGTAGGACACTTGTTGCCCAGCTATGCAACCCAAGAGGGGGGGTGAATTGGGTTTTAAAAAATTTAAGCTTCACTAATTACTTATGAAAAGTATTTGTTAAAAGCTTGATGAATGAGGAGAAGGACTTTAGTTCAAGATTAATTACCTAAAGCAAGAATGCAAGGATATAATAAAGAAATAAAGAGAAACAATAAAGCACACCACAAACACAAGGATTTATAGTGGTTCGGTGCCAACCTTGCACCTACATCCACTCCCTAAGCTCCTACTTGGGAATTCCAATCCACTATACTTGTATTCAATCCGAATACAAACGTCGGAAACTCCGACACTAGCTATCCCAAGCTAGTCCACTTGTTTCTCGAGTACAAGCCAACCCAAAATACTCCGATTTCAGGTTCGGATCAACCTTTTCTTGTTTTGGAAACCCTCCAAAAATAAGAATAATTACTCACAAAGAGTAAGACAGTTTAGAGCACAAATAAGTACAAGAATAGCTCCTTAAATGAGCGAATAAAATATTAAATACACTTTACTCAAATAAAGAAGCCCCTTGTGGATTTCCTCAAGGTGGATGAAGAGTTGAATGAACACTTGAGGAGAAGGTGATCTTTGATTGAAGACTTCTTGAAGGCTTTGAAAGAGCTCTTGATCAAGGTTGAAAAGTTGGCTTGAAAAACCCTCTCTTTGAATGCTCTTGAAAGCCCTTTTGAACACTCTTGCTTTTCTCTTTCAAAATCTCTCGTATGTCTTTTGTGTATATTGTAGATCTCTTGTATCTCTCGTGTATATTGTGGATCCCCCTTTGTTTTTCACCTTTTGAAACCTTTTATAGCTTTAAGAAACAAGGAAAAACATTTTAGGCAGAAAAAGAGCCGTTAGAGCATTTTAAGGGAGCATTAAAGGCAACTAAAACGGGCAAAAAATTAGCCGTTGCGGACAATTTTCGTCGCAGGGGTCGACTCATGAGTCGACTCATGCTTCAGGAGTCGACTAATGAGTCGACTTCTGTTGCAACAGCCAGAAATATTGGTTTCTGGATTTTTTGGCCCAAACCAGTAGAGGTCGACTCATGAGTCGACTCATGCCTTGTGGGTCGACTCATGAGTCGACTCACAGGTTGTGCCAAGCCAAAAAAAACAGTGTGCCAAGGGAAACTTTGGCGTGCCAATCAGCTCATTGTGCCATGAGTGGACTCATGAGTCGACTCATGCACTTCAAACATTCATTACTTCAAAAATATAAGTCCAAAAATAATGAAATTTTCATCAATAGATTACAAATCATTTGTTCTACCAAATGATACTATCAAATCAGGATTTTAGTAAAATTATGATTTTGCCCCTGAAGAGCATAAAGACTTTTTCAAATAAAAATATTTGTATCCCTTCAATCTGCTTTGTAATCATCAAAATCAATCTAGGAGCAACAATCTTCCCCTTTTTGATGATGACAAAACACTTGAACAAAAGCATTTATGTGAATGCATTATAGATTTATATGCTTGAAAAGAGTATGATTCTTTTGGCATGTGATATAAATGGTCATATGCAAGAATAGTTTGCCCATTTGCTTAAAGATTTGAAGATATGCTCATTGGATTATGTGATTTTGGTGTTAGAGCAGAAAACTTATTTTTGTTATCAGATCAAGCTGTATTTTGAAAATTTGCTCATTCTCATTTGATTTTAGTTTTAGCATCAGAGCAAAAAATAATTATGTGTGCCAAAGCATGTTTAAGAGTTGATTTGGAAAGTGTATTAAATCATTTTGAGTTTAAGATGTATCAGAGCAAGAGAAAAATAAATTTTGTAATGTATCAGAGCAAGAAAAACAATTTTACAATGTTATCAGAAAAAATTTTATAATGTATCAGAGCAAGTTAAAAATTTTAAGATGTATCAGAGTAAGTTAAATTTCTTAAGATGTATCAAGGCAAGTTGAATTTCTTAAGATGTATCAAGGTAAATAAAATTTCAAAAGATGTATCAGAGCAAGTTGGAATTTTGAAGTATATCAGAGCATATTTAAAATTTTTTTAAAGCAAATCAGAGCATATGTAAAGAAGTAATTTAAAAGTTACTTATTTGCATTGTACTTAGCATTGTACTTTTGATATTGTTCTTTAAATTCTCCAATTCATTCATTAATTTCTCATAATTTGTAGTTTTGCTTTTGATGGGTTGTTTTTTTTTTTTTTTTTTTTTAATTGCTCATAATTTATGGTTTTGCTTTTGATGGATTTTCTTTTTTTTTTTGTTTAATTTCTCCCCCTTTTTGACATCATCAAATATGGTTAACTCCTCCTTTTTCTGAAACATTCTTTAATTTCTCCCCCTTTAGAGTTTATCACAGATGTTTGCTCCCCCTTAATACAGCATTTATTAACAGCAAACAACAACAAAGAGAAGACAATATTTCAACAAGGTGAATATATATAACCAAAATATGATCGACATCATTACAAAATGTAGAAATATAAGTAAAAGATGATATCATAAAACCATAATTGTTTCAATACATAGTTCATAATATAAAAGTCAACCAGCTAATTGTCAATACATGGCCCCAAAATACAGATCCTAGAACAAGACACTAACACCTAGGATCTAGTAATGATCATGAGAAGTCATGGATCGGAGTCATCAGATATGGGATGAGAAGCTGATGGATCTCGATCAGAAGTGCATCCTCTACCCCATCTGCCTCTGGCATGAGCAGGAGAGCGAGATGAACTGGGTGGCTGAGAATGCTGAGAGGCTAAGGACTGAACAGAAAGGGTGAGTCTGATGGAATCAAGTACGTTCAGTGCTCTGGAAACAGACTGAAGTAGAGCAGTGAACTGAGTGGATGCATGCTCACTCGATCCTCGGATTTCTCTCCTCAGTAACTCATATCCACCCTCCAGTGCTCCTCTGAGCCTGCCAGCCTCTGCAGTGAGGTCTGTGACCTCAATAGTGGACTCCTGTGGCTGAGGATGGGCCAAAGCAAGGACTTGCCCCTGCAAGTCAAGAACTCTGCCAGTCAGTCTCCAGACAGTGTCCTCAAGCTACTGAATCCGGATGGACTGATCTGATATCATCTGAAACACAGTGGATATGTGGGGAGTCATGGTCTGATCAGAAGAAGTGGCTCCTGGTGCAAAAGTAGTACTGCTCCACTGACTAGATAGCAAAGAAGCCACACGCTGTGATATCTGCTCGATCTGATCATCAGCCAGTCTGAACTCTGATGGAGGTGCTCTGCTCTCTGGCTGATACACTGGTGTGGGCATCCTAGTAAACTCTGAAGGGCCAGCCTCTGTATCAGGAATGAACTGGATATTTGGTGATGTTGCCCTGAAGTCATGGATAGGAGATGATGGACCTTCTTCTTCAGCTCTGTCTTCAATTCTCTCTTCAGCTCTATCTTCAGTTCTCTCCCCAGCTCTCTCCTCAGATCCCTTGATCCAACCACCATCAGTCTTTGTAAATCCCATTCAGTGCAGGGTGTGTTGGTTGAAAGTGTCCACATGAGAGAGCTTAGTAGATGCCTCCCCCTCACAGCTAACTCCAAACCTCCTAAATACTCGAGTAAGGGCCATACCATAAGGCAAGTGTGCCTTGGATCTGTTCAAAGTCTCTCTCATGGCCTCTATCATAAGTGCAGGGAGGTTTAGGGGGGTCTGAGTGATGACATGAAACATGATACAAACAACTCTGCTGGAAAGTAAATCATGCCTACCACTCCTAGGAAAGAAAAGCTTCGTTACCATCTGATGTAGGATCCTCATCTCAATTGACAAAATCTTTGCTTCCAATTTATTTAAACTCCCTGAATAAGTTCCCCCTAGTATAACACTGATCCCCTCTTCTTTTACTGGGAGTTCCATATAAGAGTAACCCTCACTAGGCAAATCAAGTATTTCTCCCAATATACTAGAATCCAAGCAAATATCAATACCCTTGACTGTTGAAGTCACTGACCCATTTCCATAATGTAGATTCTGGTAGAATTCTCTAACTAGGTCAACATAGGTGACTTCTTTAAGGGAGCAGTAGAAACCCCATCCTTGGTTTTTAATCTTGGTTGCAAATGTAAATCCCTCTTTTTCAAAGAACCGAAAATCTATATTCTTCCCGATTCCAACTTTTCTATCAGATAGAGGATTCTTACTGGGGCTTAGGGAGGATTGAGGGGGACCTTGAGCAGATACTGAAACTGGAGTGGGAGTAGTGGAAGACTGAGCAGCTTGTCTTTTCTTTCGGACATTTTCTTCAAGCTCACGGACTGACTTTCTTCTTTGGGGAAGCTTCATCTTCGGAGCCATATTCACTACAGTAGCAGGCAAGGAGACTTGGAGGAATAAGTAATGAGTGGAGAAGGGATCACAAGAGAGTGAAGAGGGATTTTGGTGGAGAAAAGAGGTGGATTTGGGAAGAATGGTGGAGTGCTAGGGCACGCTCCAACCGTGCCAAACAATGGGAGAAAGCACAAAAATCCCTTTCCAAGGTGGCGATTTTTGGTGGAGAGGAGGAGGGAGAAATGCCTCGAGCTAGATCCTTGGATTTGGAGCAAAAGGAAATGGAGAAGTCGGCTTTTGGAAGGAGGAAGATGAAAGGATGGGTCGGCTCACGAACAGGATCCCATATAAAAACAATGAGCCCGTGGGAAGTTTGAGGAAATAACAAGTTTGCCATTGAGTCGACTCATGGGGGTCGACTCATGAAGTTCAGAAATTCAGAAAAAATATGAATAAATTCCAGAAAAATTTGAAATTTTGGGAGAAGGAGTTTTGCTCAAAGATAAGTTTTTAGAATGATAAACTTGAGCTTTTGGGACCAGGATAGATGTTGGAAATTGAGCTCTAAGAATTTTTGACATCAATTCTTGGAAATTGAGAAAAATTTAGGCATATGGATCTAGAATTCCTAGATTTCTCCTAATTTCACAGAATCTATCCTCACTAAGGGCCTTTGTAAAGATATCAGCTAATTGATTTTCAGTGCAAACATATTCAAGAATTATATTTTTGTTTTGAATATGTTCTCTTATAAAATGATGTCTTATTTCAATATGTTTGGATCTTGAGTGTTGAATTGGATTTTTAGATAGATTTATGGCACTTGTGTTGTCACATCTTATTGGTGTTTCATTAAGTTTGATTCCAAAGTCTTCGAGTTGTTGCTTAATTCACAAGATTTGAGCACAATAACTTTCGTCTGCAATGTATTCGGCCTCAGCCGTAGACAGTGCCACCGAATTTTGTTTCTTGCTAAACCATGAGATTAGGTTAACTCCAAGAAATTGACAAGTTTCACTTGTGCTTTTTCTATCTAATTTACATCCAGCAAAATCAGCATCTGAATATCCTAATAAATCAATTTGTGAGTCCTTAGAGTACCATAACCCTAGAGTTTGAGTACTATTTAAGTATCTAAGGATTCTTTTAACAGCATTCAAATGAGATTCTTTAGGATTAGATTGATATCTAGCACATAAACAAACACTAAATATGATATCAGGCCTACTTGCAGTTAAATATAATAATGAGCCAATCATACCTCTATAGTATTTTAAGTCTACACATTTACCTTCATCATCCTTGTCAAGCTTACATGAGGGACTCATTGGTGTGCCAATTGGTTTGTAGTTCTCCATTCCAAATCTTTTGAGTAGTTCCTTGGTGTACTTGCTTTGGTTGATGGAGATTCTCTCTTTTGATTGTTTGATTTGGAGTCCGAGGAAGAAGGTGAGTTCTCCCATCATGCTCATCTCGAACTCCCCCTGCATAAGCTTAGCAAAGTCTTGACAAAGGGATTCATTAGTAGACCCAAAAATTATGTCATCAACATAAATTTGTATAACTAGCATATCATTTTGATTTCTTTTAATAAAGAGGGTTGTATCTACATTACCTCTTGAAAAACTATTATTTAGTAGAAATTTGCTTAGCCTATCATACCATGCTCTAGGTGCTTGTTTTAATCCATATAAAGCTTTATTTAATCTAAAGACATGATTAGAAAAAGCATGATTTTCAAATCCAGGGGGTTGTTCTACATATACTTCTTCAGCAATATATCTATTTAAAAATACACTTTTAACATCCATTTGAAATAATTTGAATTTCATAAAGCAAGCATATGCAAGTAGAAGTCTAATAGCTTCTAATCTAGTAACAGGTGCAAAGGTTTCATCAAAATCAATTCCTTCTTCTTGATTATATCCCTTAGCAACCAGTCTTGCTTTATTTCTAATTACATTACCATACTCATCTAATTTATTTTTAAAGACCCATTTTGTGCCAATTATTGAATAATTTTTAGGTCTAGATACTAAGGTCCAAACATTATTTTTTTCAAATTGATTAAGTTTCTCTTGCATTGCATTAATCCAATTATGATCATTTTCAGCTTTTTCAAAAGTTTTAGGTTCAAAATGAGATACAAAAGCACAATGATTAACTACATCTCTAAGTGAAGAATGGGTTTTTACCCCATGCATAGGATCACCAATAATTAACTCCTTAGGGTGGTTGTGAACATACCTCCATTCCTTGGGTAGGTCATTTGTACCTTGAGGTTGTTCTTGAATTTCTTCACCTCTCTCATCTTGTTTGTCTTCTTGATCCTTGTCTTCTGGAGTTACTGAATCTTTCAGAGTGATCTCCTTCATACCTTCTATTAGTGGATCTGCATCATCAACACCCTCATTCTTCCTTGAAGGAAGATCGTTAGATTCATCAAAAACAATATGTATGGACTCCTCAACTACTAAAGTTCTTTTGTTGAAAACTCTAAATGTTTTACTAGTGGAGGAGTAACCTAGAAAGATTGCTTCATCTGATTTTGCGTCAAATTTACCAAGTCTTTCTTTGCCATTATTTAATACAAAACATCGGCAACCAAAAACATGAAAATATGCAATATTTGGTTTTCTTCCTTTCCAAAGTTCATAGGGGGTTTTCTTTAAAAATTGTCTAATCAAAGTACGATTTAAAATGTAACATGCTGTGTTAATTGCTTCCGCCCAAAAATATCTTGGAAGGTTGCTTTCACAAAGCATGGTACGGGCCATTTCTTCTAAGGTTCTGTTTTTCCTTTCAACTACCCCATTCTGTTGGGGTGTCCTAGGAGCAGAGAAGTTATGGCCAATTTCATTTTCATCACAAAAATTTTCAAAATCTTGATTTTCAAATTCAGTTCCATGATCACTTCTAATATTTTGAATTGAAAACCCTTTTTCATTAGTGACTTTTCGGTGAAATTTAGTGAAAATATGAAAAGTTTCATCTTTGTGTGCCAAAAAGAAAACCCAAGTAAAACGAGAGTAATCATCTATAATTACAAAACCATATCGTTTTCCTCCTAGACTAGTAGTTCTAGATGGTCCAAATAAGTCCATATGCAAGAGCTCTAAAGGTCTAGAAGTTGAAACAATATTTTTGAATTTAAATGAAACTCTAGTTTGTTTACCTAATTGGCATGCATCACAAATTCTATCCTTTTCAAAATTCAGTTTTGGCAAACCAAGAACTAATTCTTTCTTAATTAATTTTGAAAGAGAATGCATGCTAATATGTGCAAGTCTACGATGCCACAGCCAACTAGTCTCATTAACTTTAGCATTCAAGGATACTAGGCATTGCATGTCTAATTTGGCTAAATCATTCAAATCTACCATATAAATATTGCCATGCCTATGTCCTATAAATTTAATGCCATCGTTAATAGGACTAGTCACAATGCAAACAGATGATTCAAAAACAACTTTATACCCTTTATCACAAAATTGACTAATGCTAAGTAAGTTATGCTTTAAACCTTTAACTAACAAAATATTTTCAATGTATTTGGAGGGAGTGATACCAATGTTACCTATCCCGATGATCTTTCCTTTGCCATTATCTCCAAAGGTGACCATCCCTCCATCCTTAGCATCAAGCGTGATGAATTATGATTCATCACCAGTCATGTGTCTCGAGCATCCACTGTCAAGATACCATTTCCTGTTTCCTCCTTGGGATGCTAGACACACCTGCAAGCAAAAGTCAAGTTTTTGTCTTAGGTACCCAAGCTTTCTTGGGTCCTTTTAGGTTAGTCAAAATGGTTCCTTTTGGAACCCATATTTTCTTTATAGTTGTGTTTGCAGATTTGTTAATAAGGCATGTGTATGATTTATGTCCTATTCTACTACATTTGAAACAACTAATATTTGTAGACTTGTTACTTGAATAATTTACATAAATATTTTTCAGAAATTTTTGTTTCTTCAAGGGGTTATAGCCAAGTCCAGCCTTATCATATACAGCTTTTTGATTATCAAGAATCATATTTAGTTTGTTTGAACTTAAGGTGAACTTATCTACTATAGGTTTCAGCTTGTTAATTTCATTCTTTAAGCTTTGATTTTCTTGAATCAAGGTGGATTTTTCAATTGAAAAGTTTTCAGCTTGTTTCACTAAGGACTGATTTTCCAATTTCAGTTCTTTGTTTTTCATCCCTAGTTTCTTTAATTCATCAATTAAATCATAGAATGCTTCATGCAATTCTTCAAAAGTAAATTCACTAGGGGATTCAGAAGTTACCTCATTTTCGTGTGCCATAAGGCACAGGTTGGCTTGTTCTGTTGAGGTTTCCTCATCAGAGCTTGAGTCATCACTTGCACTCCAAGTCGCCATCATTGCTTTCTTTTTGAACTTTTTATGACCTTTCTTCAGTTGTGGACATTCGGATTTGAAATGTCCCAGCTTCTTGCACTCGTAGCATATAAGGGGTTGATCTTTCTCTTTTTCTTTGCTTTGTTCCCCTTTTGTGAATGACTTCTTTCTCATCCCCTGTTTCCTTTTTCTTAGAAACTTCTTAAATCTCTGGGTGATGAGTGCCATCTCTTCATCCTGTTCTTCATCTTCAGTGTCATCCGTTTCATCATCAGGCGAGGCTGTGGATTTGAGGGCAATGATTCTTTTTTTTTTGACTTCATCCTCTTGATGTTGCTTCATGCTAAGTTCATGAGTCATCAAGGATCCAAGAAGCTCTTCTAGAGATAGAGTGTTTAAGTCCTTTGCTTCTTGGATGGCAGTCACCTTGGCTTCCCAAGTTCTTGGCAATGACCTGAGAATCTTCCTTACAAGCTCACTGTTAGTATAAGATTTGCCAAGACTCTTCAAACCATTAATTATATCAGTAAAACGAGTAAACATAGCAGTTATGGACTCATCATGCTCCATTTTAAACAATTCATATTTATGCACAAGCATGTTTATTTTAGACTCTTTTACTTGATTTGTTCCCTCATGGGTTACTTCTAACCTATCCCATATTTCTTTAGCAGATGCACAAGTGAAAATGCGATTAAATTCATTTGCATCAAATGCACAATAAAGAACATTCATAGCTTTAGCATTTAATTGTGCCAATTTCTTATCAACCTCATCCCATTCTTTCTCGGGTTTGGTTGACTCCTCACCATCTATAATCTTGGTGAGTGTGTGAGGACCGTTCACTATGATACTCCACATATCATAGTCGAGTGCTTGTATGAATATCTTCATCCGAGCTTTCCAATAGGTGTAATTAGATCCATTGAAAAGTGGAGGTCGGTTGGTAGATTGCCCCTCGGCTAGAAAAGTACCGACATGGGTTGCCATAGATCTTTGGCTCTTTGATTGTTAGATCAAAGAAGGGCTAGAGCACCGGGCTCTGATACCACTTGTTGCCCAGCTATGCAACCCAAAAGGGGAGGTGAATTGGGTTTTAAAAAATTTAAGCTTAACTAATTACTTATGAAAAGTATTTGTTAAAAGCTTGATGAATGAGGAGAAGGACTTTAGTTCAAGATTAATTACCTAAAGCAAGAATGCAAGGATATAATAAAGAAATAAAGAGAAACAATAAAGCACACCACAAACACAAGGATTTATAGTGGTTCGGTGCCAACCTTGCACCTACATCCACTCTCCAAGCTCCTACTTGGGAATTCCAATCCACTATACTTGTATTCAACCCGAATACAAACGTCGGAAACTCCGACACTAGCTATCCCAAGATAGTCCACTTGTTTCTCGGGTACAAGCCAACCCAAAATACTCCAATTTCAGGTTCGGATCAACCTTCCCTTGTTTTGAAAATCCTCCAAAAATAAGAACAATTACTCACAAAGAGTAAGACAGTTTAGAGCACAAATAAGTACAAGAATAGCTCCTTAAATGAGCGAATAAAACATTAAATACACTTTACTCAAATAAAGAAGCCCCTTGTGGATTTCCTCAAGGTGGATGAAGAGTTGAATGAACGCTTGAGGAGAAGGTGATCTTTGATTGAAGACTTCTTGAAGGCTTTGAAAGAGCTCTTGATCAAGGTTGAAAAGTTGGCTTGAAAGACCCTCTCTTTGAATGCTCTTGAAAGCCCTTTTGAACACTCTTGCTTTTCTCTTTCAAAATCTCTCGTATGTCTTTTGTGTATATTGTAGATCTCTTGTATCTCTCGTGTATATTGTGGATCCCCCTTTGTTTTTCATTTTTTGAAACCTTTTATAGCTTTAAGAAACAAGGAAAAATATTTTAGGCAGAAAAAGAGCCGTTAGAGCATTTTAAGGAAGCATTAAAGGCAACTAAAACGGGCAAAAAACTAGCCGTTGCGGACAATTTCCGTCGCAGGGGTCGACTCATGAGTCGACTCATGCTTCAGGAGTCGACTCATGAGTCGACTTCTGTTGCAACAGCCAGAAATGTTGGTTTCTGGATTTTTTGGCCCAAACCAGCAGAGGTCGACTCATGAGTCGACTCATGCCTTGTGGGTCGACTCATGAGTCGACTCACAGGTCGTGCCAAGTAAAAAAAAATAGCGTGCCAAGGGAAATTTTAGCATGCCAATCAGCTCATTGTGCCATGAGTGGACTCATGAGTCGACTCATGCACTTCAAACATTCATTACTTCAAAAATATAAGTCCAAAAATAATAAAATTTTCACCAATAGATTACAAATCATTTGTTCTACCAAATGATACTATCAAATCAGGATTTTAGTAAAATTATGATTTTGCCCCTGAAGAGCATAAAGACGTTTTCAAATAAAAATATTTGTATCCCTTCAATCTGCTTTGTAATCATCAAAATCAATCTAGGAGCAACAACACTACTCTGAGCTTCCACAACAACTGGTCCTCGCCCGAGCTCCTACAATAAGCGGCCCCTTTTCAACTTCTCGTGAGAACTGAAGCCCGTCCGAACTTCTCCAGCGGATGGATTCCGGATGAGCTTCTATGACGGATGAGCTCCAGCAACTGGGTCCCTGCAATAGCCGATCGCCTCCGATGTCTATCGAGCCTTTCCAGCGCTATCTGAAGTCCATCACCCGCCGACCTCCTACCAGGCTCCCCATAAAATCAGACTTCCCCGACGGATGATCTTCAGATGAGCTTCCGCATCAGATAAATCTCAGACGGACTTCTTCAGACTTCGTCAAAAAAAAAATCTCCATCTGAGCTCCTACAGCAGGTGACTCCCGCCTGAAACGTCAGCACCCGAAGCATCCGACAATAGTAGATTCGTCAGCGACCTCGAAACATCCGAGCCTCTCCTAGAATGATGATGTAAAGAGCCATTTTGCCCCATCAGGCATCCCAGCCGAGCTTCAGTCGACGGATCCAAACTGTCTGGCAAGCCACAACATGGGCCACTACCTTACTCCACTTGCTGCAACGGATTCCACGTGGTTCCATCACTCTCTAACAAGCCACGACAAAAGCCGCCATCCTGCTCCACTCACTGCAACGGATTCCATGCAGCTCCACCTCTCTCTGGCAAGTCCTGACAATGGACACCACTCCACTCTCCGCAACAAGCTCCACGTGGCCCTGAACAACCCCTGACGCCACTACTCTCCGTAACAAACTCCATGCGGCTCTGAGCGGTCCACTACCAGACAGTTACAGACGTCGCTGTCGGTCAGTTACACCCTCTGTCTATAAATAAGGACCTCCAGATACGTTCTTCTCTAAGCTGGTAACTCTATCTCAAAACTCTGCCAAAATTTTCGCTCGAGCACTCCATTTCTGTTGAAGTAGAGTACTGACTTGAGCATCTGAGGGTCTTGCCGGAGCACCCCCAACTTCGGTTTAGACTTTCTTTGCAGGTCCCGACGATGGCCGCGGTCATCCCAGCTCCAGCTTCTCCGACTTTGACAGAATTTTGCACCAACAAAGATGATTTTTGTATATTCTCAAAGTGTTGAGAATTTGAGACATACATTAATTAGTGGCTAATTTCTAAATGCTCCCGATCAAATGATCATCACAGAGAACAGTAATCAATCTATTCGAGATTGGTGCACTGTTTACCTCCTTTATGGGTAGATGAGTCTCGGGTCTGCAATGTAGGGACATTGAGGTGAAGGTGCGAATGGTTGTTAGAGAATAACTTACACTGAGCATGACCAATACGAGAAACTACATGGATGTCTATTCACTCGTCAGTGGTCTTCCCAATGTTGCAGTGGTGTGAGTGGTCTTTTGACCTATGATTTTATTGGCTATTCACAGCAAGGCTATTGAGTTTGACTGCATGTTCTTTTGGTCTCTAGCCATTCAGGCCCTTACTGTGTATGTTGGCTTCAGTAGGTTCAGGTTCAATATTTGAAGTAGGATGTATCAAGATGGAATCTATCAATCTTGATAGAAAAAGAGAAGTCTTATGCAATTCACGAGATTTAGTTCAGAAAGTCTTTGGTCAAAGCAAGTGTGAATACTGAAAGAAAATTTTTATGGGATTCACAAATGAACTCGAGTCAAGCCAATCTAGCATATGACTAACAATAGGATCTGACGAGTTTTTCATAACCTTCGTTAAGTCAAAACTCACGATTGAAGGACTGAATCATACAATAACTATACATAGGGGTTCATATTTTCATTCTATTAGATTTTCATTACATACTGCTAGGTGTTACTGGTAGATTGTGGGACTCATCGGGCATCGTCTTGATGATTGATAATCCTCAAAGGAAAGAGTTGGAATTGTTCTAATCTATCAAAAAGAGTTTCGATGATATTATGATGGAGATCATAATATATCTTACTACCTGATAGAATAGAACCAATTTGATCACACATTAAGGAATCTAATCTTGAATTTGCTAATTGAACTTATGAAGTTCTAATTAGGTTAGGATTTATTGGAATCCTATTAGGTTTAAGAGAACTATGCTAGCACATGATTAAACCAATTCTTCTGGAGACTTTGATTGGATCAAGTCCATAACCATAAACCTAATCTAAATCTATTTGGGTTTAGTTGGATGTCTAATTGTGAGTGCAAGAGAATTGGAATAAGTTAATGAGTTGGTTAAATTATCTCCTCATTATCTCCTTATTATCTCCTCATTGTGTGTGGAATTATTGAAAAGATGTGGTGGCACCTTCCTTCATTTTTGGCAGGACCAAGGGGTGCCAACCCCATGGATAATATAAGAGGGGCCTGCCCCCTCTTGTGGCTTGGTATGGAAGGAGAGAGAGAGGGGCTACGCCCCCTCTCTTGTGTATGTAAACCCTAAGGGGGCTCCAACACTACCTACCCTATATTACAAGGGGCACCCACTCAGATTGTCTTATCTGATTGGGGTGCTTTATATGCTTACCAAAAGAGGCTGATGTCCTACCAATTAAGTCTGATTTTAATTAAAAAAATTATATTAAAAATATAAAAATTTTTATGAGATAAGAACATACTTTTTTAAGTTAATTGGTTCTTGATTTGGATCAAAGAAGGATCTATTTAAAGAGACAGTCTCTTAGCATTTGGGAGATAAAATTTTGTGAAACAAAAACTCCTCTCTCCTTCTCCATGCCACACCTTCTCTCTCTCTTCACTTTTCATGCCCAAGGATTGGGCTCCATCCTTCTACATGCCAAGAGTTGAGGAGGCTTTCTTCTACAGTGAGGAACGAAGAGAAAAATACTACAGTTCAAGAGTTGAGTTAACAGTCAAGATCAAAGAGTTGATCAAAGTTTTAAAGGACTAAGATCTTACTTGGAGAAGAAAGATCTACCATAAGAAGAAGGATTCAAGGTTGATCCTAATGAATACCTGTAGAGGCTGGATATGTGTGCGGCTCGAGGATCTTCGAACCTGAGATCATCGGTAGCGATGAATTTCTATCCGCACAAAAGTATTGAGATTTGATCTCATCCTTATTTTATTTTTCAAATTATATGTATGTCTTTACTCCTAGATGTGGGTAAGATTAAATGACATCTAATATATGTAGGGTTAAAGGGTTTAATCTGATTGTTTTTCTGCTGCGATTGAAAAGTTTTAAAATTTATACATGCATCCTATCCAATTTTCTAACAAATATAACTTAGAGATATGTTTAGTTGTATGAGATAATGATTATGATCATGAGATATGATTAGATACATTTATTTAATGATTAGTGTGATGATTATTATGATACAACTATAATAGTGCATCATTATGATTGGTTGAATTAGGATGTGCATGAGACGATTAAAGCCCTCATAAAAATCATATTAAGTAAGTATTATGAACTAGTAGCTAATCAATTTTTTGAATCAATTAATCAGTTGGTATTTAAGGAGTGTTTCAAGTGTGGTGGTTCTTTAATTGATTTTGTTTGCTGATCTGACCAATTTATTGGTGTCTAAAAAAAGCAATGAAGAGACCCCCACTAATCTTAATATTTTTTTTATCAATTGAATTAGTTTGAATCTTGAATGATAGTTGCTCAATATTTTAAACACTACATTTGCCTTCCTTCATGCTAAGCCAATTCTCTGTCAAAAATCATAGTAGATTTTATTGTGATATCCACAAAGCTTGCTATAAAGATTGATGTGGGGTTTGTTCTGATGCATATTACATGCTTTATGGTATATTTAGATATATTACTTTGTTGTGATATCCACAAGGGTAGTATTTTTTTAGATATAGCTGTATGAAAATGAAGGGTCAGATTTAACTAGAAAATACTATAGTTCGTTGTGATATCCATAAGGCTATGAGTGTTTTTAGAGGCAAAGATTATGTTGAAAATGTTAGATATATGTCCTAGAAGTCAATATGGCTGACACATTGCAATACTTCTAAGGTATAATTTTATACTTAATATATTAATATGATCAACAAAAGGATAAATTTTTTTCATTCAAGTGTGATGTATCCTTGAATCATCCATGAAATTAGTTTTGATATATATTCTCAATGTGTTGAGAATTAAAGACATGTATTTAATTTCTAAATGCTCTTGATCATAGGATCATCATGAGGATGGTGATAGATCTGAATAGACTGATGCATAAATCATTTCTTTTGAGATAGATTAGTCTCTGGTCTACTATGTAGAGACATAGGGCGATGAGTATGAATGGTTGTTAGAGAACAACTAGTACTAAGCATAACCATATGAGAGATCACTTGAATTTCTATTCAATCGTCAGTGATTGTCTTGATACTGTAGTTGTATGACTGATCTTTTAACTTGAGATGGTACTGCTACTCACAGTGAGACTACTAAAGTTTGACTGACACATAAACATGAATCTCAGTGAGTCCTTGTAGTGGATGTTGGCGATAGTTGATCTAATGTAGGAGTGGGGTGCGCGTCAAGATAGGATCTATCGATTTTGATAGAAAGGAGTAGTCCTATGAGATTTGAAAGACTAAGTCTAAGAATCTATGATCATAGTAGTGTGATTGATGGAAAAAAAATTTCATAGAAGTTACAACTGGACTTGAGCTAATTAAATCTATCATATGACTGATGTTGAGTTTTGACGATTTATTCATAACCTGCCATCTAGTTGCGACTCACGATAAACGGACTGAATCACACGTTAACTATACCTAGAGGTTCATTTTAGTTCTACTGGATTATCACTACATATTGCTAGATGTCATTAGTGTATTGTGAGAGCTCACTAGGATCGTTCTGGATCGACAATCCTTGCTGAGTTAGAAGTAAAATTATTTCGATCCATTGAAAAGAGTTTCAATGATACAATGATAGAAATTATTGTATATCTCACTACCGGATAGAATTGAACCTATGGGGTCACACAATAAAGGGATTAGGTCTAGAATAAGTAATTGAGCTTATGAATTGTCAATTGGGTTTAGAGAAACCCATTGGGTTTATGATAACCTTGTTAGTATGTGGTTGGACCCAATTTCTCTTTTCATTTGGATTATTTATTTGATAAGATAATTCTAACTTAATTACCTGTTAATAACCTATATGAATTAGATTCATGAGACTTTAAATATTAGGTGTCTAAGGTTATGGATCATATTAATTAAGGGTGCAAGTCCCTAATTAATTTTCTTGATAATTATTTTTAGGTGCCACCTTGATTTGATCAAGTTGGGCATGTCTATTGATTAGAAGGCTTATAGTTCTCTTATGGGGTGTCTCTTGGGTGTATTTTGGGATGTCTAATTATGAAAGTAAGGGCTCCAATTGTTGGCACCGAAAGAGTCTCCTAAAGTAAGTTAGATAACTTAAGTTAATAGAAAATCCAATGTAAGTAGGACTTGTATTATGTGATTGAATAGGATTCAATCCTTATACCTATTTAAAGAGACCTCTTCTAAGATCTCTAGAGTATCCAAACTAGTAGCCCCTCATGCCCAAAGCCTCTCCCCATGCCTTCCCTTCCTCTCCTTTTCTCTTTTCTTGGGCATTCTACACACCCATCCCTTGGGATGCGAGTCCCAAGAAGTTCCACGCCCAAGGTGTTGGGCATCCCATAATTTGCTGATTGTTGGTATTTTGTAGTAGCACAAAGTAAGAAAAAACTCAAGAGAAGAGCAGAAGAAGAAGATCAAGGAGAAAGATCAAGCGTTGATCGCAATCCAGACTTTGTTCAGATTCAGTAGGTTGAATTTTGGAGAATCAAAATTCAAATTAAAGAGGGCTGTTCCAGGTTGATCTCGAGTGAATACTCATAGAGGCCTGATACTTGTACAGTTAAGAGAGAACCTTTTCTCTTTTAGATCCAGATTTGAAGAAAAGAATTACGAAATAAGTATGTGATTTGATCATGATCTAAATTTCAACATATATCAATTTCAACATATGAGATAGATCCATGTGATTTTATATTTTCATGCATGTATAATTTAGATTAAAAATATTTTAATCTTATTCTTCACTATGGTGTTTAGCAAATAATATTTTTGAAGCACATATGTATGCACCAAACCCCAAATTCCAATAGTGGTATCAGAGCCACGGGTTTTCATATACTGAATTTTGATATACATATTCTTGAAAAAGTTTCAAAATTAGATTTTTTTTTGATATATGAGATATATAGATGGATCTTCTAATTTAAAATTTAATTTTATATTTAATTTTAAAATATATAGTTGATCTATAATTACATGCATAGATCTGAATTTTGATCTAGAAAGAGTTCTAGTTCATGTTTATGTGATACATAGATGCATACATAAAATCTAAAATTTTTATATAATCTAATTTTTGATTCATATATGTAATATATGATTATATATTTAGATTATAAATTTACTTTTAATCTGATCCATGATTAGTATATGAGATATATGATATCATGTTTAGATCTAAAATTTGGTTTAGATCTGATTTTATATGCATATATGTGATATATGTTTGTATGACCAAATTTAAATTTTTTTTTTATATTTTAAAATTTATTTTTTATGCAATAAATTTAGATCCAAAATATAATTCTAGGATCTAAAATTTGTGTTTGTGCATGAGAATTTTTATCATGGAAAAATCATAAATTAGGTCATGTAATAGGATTGCACTTAAGATTTTTGATTTAAGTCATATGGGTCTAACTCAATTAAGTAATTGATCAAATCAAGTCATGTATTGATAAGGGTCAGATCAATTAAGTTAATGGTCATACAATTTTGTTGATCAAATTGTTTGAATTTCATATGTAGAATCGATTAACCTAAGGACCTAATTTGGTCCATTGGCTTGAGCCTGATCTGCTTGAGCTAACCAATTCTGATCAATCAACCTGTTGATGTCTAAGGCAAGTTAATGAGACATGAATATTTAATTGGCTCTGTTAGGAGTGGGGTGCATCAAGATGGGATCTATCGATCCTAGTGGAAGGGAGTAGTCCTATGAGATTTAAAAGGCTGAGTCCTTAAGTCTATGGCCATAGCAGTGTGATTGATGGAAAAGAATTTTTATAGAATTACATATGGACTTAAGTTGATTGAATCTATCATATGATTAATATTGAAATTTGATAATTTATCTATGACCTGCTATCTAGTCGGGACTCACGATAGAGGGACTGAATCACACGTTAACTACATCTATAGGTTCATTTTAGTTCTACTGGATTGTCACTACATACTACTAGATGTCATTAGTGGATTGTGAGAGCTCACTAAGGTTATTCTGGATCGATAATCCTTGTTGAGTTAGAGTGGAATTATTTCGATCTATTGAAAAGAGTTTCAATGATACGATGATAGAGATCATGGTATGTCTCACTACCAGATAGAATTGAATCTATAAGGTCATACAATAAAGAGATTAGGTCTGAAATAAGTAATTGAGCTTATGAAGTATCAATTGGGTTTAGAGAAATCTATTGGGTTCATGGTAATCTTGCTAGCACATGGTTGGACCCAATTCCTCTTTCCATTGGGATTACTTATTTGATAAGTTAATTCTAACTTAATTATTTATTAATAACCTATATGAATAAGATTTATGAGACTTCAATTATTGGGTGTCTAAGATTATGGATCACATAAATTAAGGGTACAAGTCCCTTATGAATCTTCTTGATAGTTATTATAGGGTGCCACCTTGATTTGATCAATTTGGGCATGTCCATTGATTAGAGGATCTTTTATTTTCATATGGGGTATCTCTTAGGTATATTTTAGGGTGTCTAATTATGGGTGAAAGGGCTCTAATTGTTGGCACCTAATGGGCTTCCAAATGTAAGTTGGATAACTTAAGTTAATAGAAATCCTAATGCAAATAGGACTTGTATTATGAGATTGAATAGGATTCAATCTTTATGCCTATTTAAAGGGATCTCTCCTAAGGTCCCAAGAGCATCAAAACCAGCAACCCCTCACACCCAAAGGCTCTCCCCACACCCTCTCTTCCTCTCCCTTGCTCTCCTCTTGGGTGCTCTATACACCCCTTCCTTAGGATGTGCATCCCAAGGAGTTCCGCACGTCCCAAGGAGTTTCATGCCCAAAGGAGTTTGGGTGTCTCTTCCTTACTGATTTCTAATATATGATAGTAGCACATAATAAGAAGAAACTCTAGAGAAGAGGAGAAGAAGAAGATCAAGGAGAAAGAACAAGTGTTGATCGCGATCCAGGCTTCGTTCAGATTCAGCAGGCTAAATTTTGGAGAACTAAAATTCAGATTAAAGAGCACTATTCCAGGCTAATCTCAAGTGGATACTCATAGAGAGCCTCTTTTCTTCTAGATCCAGTTTTGAAGAAAGAGATTGCGAAATAGGTATGTAATTTGATCACAATCTGAATTTTCGTATATATCAATTTCAGCATTTATTCTCCACCACAGTGTTTAGAAAATTAAGTTTTGAAAATACATATGCATGCATCAAACTCTGAATTCCAGCAGTGGTATCAGAGCTACGGATTTTCATATGCTGAATTTTAATATACTTATTTTTGAAAAAAAATTAAAATTAATTTTTTTTTGATACATAAGATGTATGGATGGATCTTCAAATTTAAAATTTAATTTTAATTTTAATTCTAGAATATATAGTTGATATATTGATGCACGTATAGATCTAAAAATTGATTTAGAAAGAGTTCTAGTTCATGTGAAATAGATACATGCATGAAACTTGAATTTTTTTGTGATCTGAATTTTGATTCATATGTATGATATATGATTGCATATTTAGATCATAAATTTAACTTTAATCTAATCTATGATCAGGATATAAGATATATGATATCATGTTTAGATTTGAAACTTTGTTTAAGATTTGATTTTACATGTATATATGTGATATATGTTTGTATGTTATAACTTAAAAATTATTTTTATATTTTAATACTTATTTTTATACAAAGTATTTAAATCTGAAATATGATTTTAGAATCTAAAATTTATGTTTGTGTATTAGGGTTTTGGTCATGAGAAAATAAAAAATTAGGTCATGTAATAGGATTACATCTAAGATTTTTGATTTGGGACATATGGGTCTAATTTGATTAAGTGATTGGTTAAATTGATTCAAGTATTGAATTGAGTTAGATCAATTAAGTTAATGATCATACAATTATTGTTGATCAAATCGATTGAGTTCTATATGTAGAATCGATTAACCTAAGGACCTAATTTTGTCTGTTGATTTGAGCCTGATTCACTTGAGTTAACCAATTCTGATCAATTATCCAATTGATATCTAAGACAAGTAATTGAAAGATGGTTTTTTAATTAGTTTCATTCGCTTTCCTGATCAATTTATTAGTGTCTAAGAAAAATAATTGGGGACCCCCACCAATCTCAACTTACCTGGCCAATTTGAAAGATTGAGTCACAAATATGGTTGTTTGGTGGTTTGATTTAGCCCATGTCAGTTACATCAGTCATGTGAAGACTGATTAGATGAGACCTAAACTCAAATCTCTCTACAAAATATTAAGTCCAAGTTCTTCCATCATTGTAGATGTGCAGGCATGCTACTGACGTTGATTATTCTCGACTGATCATAGTGGTTCAGTTGCATCGGGAACATGCAACCACTCTATTAGCAAAGAGTTTCTGTGGGGTAAAGATGGGGTTGGACTCAATAACTGTTAGGTGAGGGACCCAGTGATAGCTTTATACATGCTTATGAATGGTGGATCTGACTTAACTAAAAAATACAAGCAATAACTGTTAGGTGAGCCCACATGACTTAGAGACCAAGTGGCTACAATATGCTTAGAGAAGCATCTGGATAAAGAGTTGTCCATGCATCGGTGTTTATTCATGTTATCAATAACTATTAGGTGAGGTACACGGCATTGGTGGGACCGCAGCACCCACTAAAAATCTAATTATCGCGTTAGAATTTTTGTTTTCCCATCCAGAGTGTGTGGGAGTTTTGATAAAATAGTGAAAATCTTTTTTTATATCTAAAAATTCTTAGAGTAAAATTATAAAATAAATATAAATATCTAATTAAAATTTTTGCTCTCTACTGTTCATTGTGTCAGCTTTCAATCCTCTAGCTTGAATCCTAGATATCAACCGATTAACCAAAATCGAGTACATAGACTGGCTTACAAACTTGAAAATTATTCTTAATTTTAGAAAATTAAGTAATATTCTCTTCCAGGTTATTCTAATATTAACAACCCATCCAACTCATAGTTAACGAGCTATACTTGACAAGTGGATGGACAATGACAATAAAGATAGGTGCTATGCATGAGTACATGTATACTGCCAACGACATGTTGATTCATCCATAAGTGTTATGAGGTGATCAGAGTCACACAGCGTATATGTTGCATAATGTGCAGTCAGTTTATGATCATTATTTGATAATGATCAAGAATATTAAAGAGCTTAAAAGGCTCGACATGATCATGCATAAGGAATTGCTTATGGATTTGACCCCACGATCCCTGATTAGTTCATATGGATAGTTTATGGTAAACTACCATATGAAAGACCATCATGGTACTTTATTTGAATTGGTCAAAGTATTGATAACAAAGAAATCTTAAAAGAGTTCAGAAGTAAATACCTAAAGAGCCTAAAGAAACAAAGACACACCTAGAGTAGGTATGTTGAAATTGCTCAAAACTGTCCTTATGATTTCCTCTTGTCCTAGTTGATCTACAGACTCTAGTGTAGAGTCGATGGGAAGGTAGAGGGCTAAGGAAGTAACCTTTGAATTGGCTATAAGGCAATAGTTGCTGTTGCAGCCATGGGTATCTGTCATTTGCAATCATTGTTTGGATTTAGTTCTTAAAGACAGTCTCTATCATTTGCATGTTGATGCATATATGAACTTAATTGAGTAATCAGTGAATGCCATTGGATCTGAGAGATCCAAAATTGAGATAAAATTTAAAGTATATGTAAAACCTATAGCTAAGTCATATTGGAGAAGAAATGATTAACAAACTAAAAAAATATGGACTTAGGCTCATTGACTGTTGAGTCAAATCTAGTTTGTACATCATCTCTTTGAGAAAATATAACCAAGCTACTCTTGTGGGACAAAAGAAAAAGGACCACTGAGATACTTATCCTTATACACATTTGATATGTGTAGCCCATATGATGTGCTAACCAAGGAGTTGTCTCTAATTTGTATATGAGATACAAATCTAAAATTTTTGAAAGGTTCAAAGAATTCAGTTGTAAGTAGAGAAATAAATCAAAAAATTTCAAAAGGTACTTCAATTTGATCGAAGATGCAATACCATTGAAAGAAATTTCTCCATTATCTCATAAAATGGCATTGTTTCATATTGGACCCCTCTTAGTAAATTGTAGCTCAATGAGATAAGAAGAGTCATGGGACTATATGAGATATGATCTAGTCTATAATGAATTTCACTGATTTATTTATATTTCTTTAGGGATGTACTTTATTTTTATGAAATTGGGTTCTCTCTAAACCTGTTCCTACTACACCATATTAGATATGATATGGTGAGAACTGAATCTTGATTATTTTGACATTCAAGAATGTCCAGCCTGCGTTTAGGACAACAGGTGGATATATTAGAGGATAGGTCTATAAAGCTCTTCCTAAAAGAGTTTGGGATATTACTTTTCGATGGGATTACAATGTGATTGTGACTCAATGCTATCTTCTTAAAAAATTGTTTAATCAAGATGAAGTAGTGAGAGAAAAGTTAAGCTCTAAGAGAGTGTCTCTAAAGAGCAGGGAGCCTTAGAACATTAAGAACATATTAATCATGAGCCAGTAGATATGTATTACTCCTCCACCTCATACACATAGTAGGATCTTCAATCCTTTCAAAAGATACTTGAGTATGCTTAACAGAGGATGTAGAGAAAATTATTTTTCATGGGAGATAGGAAACATAGAGATGATCCTAGAACCTACACGAGACGATGTGAGAATCGACTCCAAGAAAAGATGTGAAATAGCTTTTCTAAGTAGAGATCTTTTGAAGATTTCTATATAGAATAGTCTATGGATTTCACTTCTTGTGACAGGTGATCACAAAGACTACAATACCTTTGGAGTTGGAACATTCATTTCAATGATATGATCGAATTGTTTGATCAGATATAAGGAATTATGGATTTCAAAGGGGTCAGTGAAAATGTTCAATACTGATATCGGTTAAAATATGGTTTAATATAGATTTATCCATGAAAGACATAAAGTGAGCATCCTAAAGATCTATAGAGATAGATGCAATTGGATGCTTGTGTTTTCACAGATAAAGTATAGAGAATAGATGCTGAAAGTGTTCAACATAAAAATCTCGGAGAGGGGTCTGCTACCCTCTTGGGCATAGTCATATGCCATAAAGTACTTGAACTAATTATACCATAATTGTCACAAGTAGATATCAATTGTGTTGGGTATAAAATAACCCCAGCCGAAGTTCGTAAAAGGCCGACCCTCCCAGGCCTCTTCCAGCTTCTGACCTTGTGCGGCATCTTTTTGAACCTCCCCGACCGTTCGAGCTTCCACAATACCATCCGGACTCCCCCAACAGTCGGCCTTCCACAGTATCCTCCAGATTCCTCCAACAGATGAACTCCTATCGTGCCATCCGGACTTCTCCGATAATGAGCTCCTCCATTCATCTACCGAGCTGCTCCAAATACTTTCTGAGCTTCACTATCAGTCGATTCTCTACAGTGATCGGCTATTCTCTGAATCTCTTCCAGACTTTTTCCAGCCACGATCGACTCCACTCTGAACTTCTATTGCAAGTGGACTTCATCCGAGCTCCTACAAGAGCCGGACTCCGTCCGAACTTCTATAGAGGATGAATCCCAGATGAACTTCTACAATGGACGGGCTCCACCAGCCAGATTTCTATTCCAAACTTCTTTCGAACTTCGTCAATGACTGAGCTTCTCCAACAGCGGGGCTTCTACAATAAGAAGTCTCCATCCGAGCTTCCACGGTAACCAGTCTTCATCCGAGCTTCTACAATAATCGGCCTCCTTTCAAACTCCTATAAGAGCCGGGCTCTGTCCAAACTTCTACAATAGAATTGAATTTTGGACTCCTCCAACATCCGACCTTCCCCAGTGTCCTCAAGACTCCTCCAGCGGATGAGCCTCCATAGCGCCATCCAAGCTCCACTGCCGGATGACCCTCTGCCAGATTCCTCATGAAACCGGACCTCTCCGATGGATAATCATCAGACGAGCTTCCACATCAGGCAAATTTCAGATGGACTTCTCTAGCAATCAGACTCCTATCGGACTTCTCCAACAGAAAGTCTCCATCCGAGCTTCCACAGCAGATGACTTCCACCTGCAGCAGTAGCGCCCAAGGCATCCGGCAATAGTGGACTCATCAGCAACCTCGAAAATATCTGAGCTTCTCTTAGATTACTGAGACAGAGAGCCATTCTACTCCACCAGACATCCCAGCCGAGCTTCAGCCATCAGGCCCGAACTCTCCGACAAGTCACGACAACGGACACTACTCCACTCTCCATAACAAACTCCACGTGGCCCTGAATGGCCCCCTGATGCCACTACTCTCCGTAACAAACTCTGCGTGGCCCCGAACTGCCCATGACCAGGCAGTTACAGACGTCGCTATTAATTAGTTATGCTCTCTGTCTATAAAAAGGGATCCCCAGATACATTCTTTTCTAAGCTCTAGACTTTATCTCAAAACTCTGCTAAAATTCCATTCGAGTGCTCCATTTCTGTTGAGGCAGAGTACTGACTTGAGCATCGGAGGGTCTTACCGGAGCACCCCCAACTCTGATTTAGACTTCTCTTACAGGTCCCGACGGCGGCCGTGATCCCCTCAACTCTAGCTTCTCCGGTGTCGGTGAAATTCTGTACCAACAGAATTTGCGCTAGAGGAAGGGTGCACTGTGTCTTCGCAGTATCCTTGTTCTTAAAGGAGTACTCAATGGGATAGTCTTTGGTCATCTTCTTCAACATTTTCTCCTTCTTCTCCTGCTAGATCTCCACCTGATGCCTCCCCGAAAGGCATCCACCAGGCGATCCATGGCCTCCGCAGCCAGATCTCAGCGAGACCCACAAGCTCCAGCCTCATCCCTAATTTTCCAGGCTCCTCCTCCTCCAGCAACGGCAGTCAGCATGGAGCAGTTCGACCTACTGGTTCAGTAGGTCAGAGGCCTCACCGAAGCAGTACAGATCATGCAGCAGCAGCCGCAGCAGCCGCAGGCATCTGTGCGACTGGAAAGAGCATCGTCGGAGTTCCAGAATCTGATGATCGGATGGACCACTTGGGCCAGTCGCCCTATCTTCCCCGAAAAAGGGAAGCAGAAGGCGGAGAGCCCTCCGTCTGATCATGATTCTACCCCCAGAGGATTTCTACCTCCGTTCTACCAGAAGACCCTCGAGACTCGTAGTCGAGAGGACCTCCTAGATCAAAGATTCCAAGAGATGAACCGACAGATCAAAGAGCTCCGCCATGCTCCCACTGCTTATGGTGAGGACATCTGTACTGATCCTCCTTTCTCTCAAATGACTATGCAAGAACCTATCCCACCAAACTTCAAGCTCCCTCAATTCGAGAGCTATGATGGGACTTCAGATCCGGTCGACCACCTGGAGGCCTTCCGGACAATGATGCTGCTCCATGGTGCGCCAGATGCCATCCTGTGCCGAGCTTTCCCATCTACCTTGAAGGGAGCAGCAAGAAATTGGCACTCGATACTGAAGTCGGGTATTATCTTCTCCTTTGATCAGATGAGCCATCAGTTTGTTGCTCATTTCGTCAGCAGTCGGCATCCCTGGAGAGGTTCAGAGTCTCTCATCAACATCAAGCAGAAGGAGGGAGAATCCATTCAAACTTACGTCAACTGCTTTAATGCCACCATATTGGAGGTTCGAAACTTGGACCAATCGATTGCAATAGCCACCCAGAAGAGCGATCTTCAAAAGAACAATCTTCTGTTCTCCCTGAAAAAGAAGTATCCCAGGGACTTTACTGATTTGCTGGCTCGGGCCGAGGGATATGCCCGAGCAGAGGAAGCCTTCAAGATGAAGGATGAGGAGGCCGCAAAGGAGTGGCAGACGGGTGATTCCAGCAAGCTCGCAGTTGAAAAAGGGCCGAGTGAAGCTCGGCCACATTCTCGAACTCCCCTCAGACACAAGCATGTCCGAACTCGCTCGGTCACATTCTCAAACTCCCCTCAGACACAAGCATGTCTAAACTCTCCCCCGAGCGCATAGGTAGAGGAGCCCAGACCGTAGGGTTCGACGGAGCTCTCCCTCAAGAAGATTCCACAGCTACACTCCCCTCAATGCTCCAAAAGCTCAAGTACTGATGGAGGTTAGAGAGCAGCTGCCAAGGCTGAAAAGGATGCACACACACCCCAAGAAGTGCAACCCTAACAAGTTCTGCCTCTATCATCGTGACCACGGTCACGACACGGAGGAGTGTATTCAACTTCGAGATGAGATCGAGGAGCTCATCAGATGAGGTCGGCTCAACAGATTCATTCGATGCTAGCCTGAAGGTAGGAAAGATCGATCAAGGGCCCTACCACAACCAGAGCCACCAAGGATGGAAGAACAGCCTGAAGATCAACCTCCAATCGAGATCATCAACACCATCTCTAGAGGACCCCGATGGAGAGCAGACCTTCCACGACTATGGAATTCAAAAAATCTATGAATGTATTACCGATAACTTTGCCTTAAATAAAAGTTTCTTTCATATTCGCATATCTTTTCTTTTGGTACGAGCCTATAACGACAGGGAGTAGCTCCTTCAAACAATCAAAACTAAGCATGTCAGGAACAAGAGAAAAACCTCATCCTAATATGAGCAAAGTCGAAGGCCCGGTTATTGAGAGATGGAATGGGGGGAGAGGCCCTTGCAACGGTCCTTATGCGTCCCCACAGCCATGTTAGGAACAGGAGGAGAACCTCATCCTAACATGAGCAAAGTCGAAGGCTCAGTTATTTAGAGACCGGATGGGGGGAGAGGCTCTTGCAACGGCCCTAATGTGCCCCCACAGTCATGTTAGGAACAGGAGGAGAACCTCATCCTAACATGAGCAAAGTCGAAGGCTCGATTATTTAGAGATCGGATGGGGGGAGAGGCCCTTGCAACGGCCCTAATGCGCCCCCACGGCCATGTTAGGAACAGGAGGAGAACCTCATCCTAACATGAGCAAAGTCGAAGGCCCGATTATTTAGAGACCGGATGGGAGGAGAGGCCCTAGCAACGGCTCTTATGCGCCCCCACAGCCATGTTAGGAACAGGAGGAGAACCTCATCCTAACATGAGCAAAGTCGAAGGCCTAATTATTGAGAGACCGGATGGGGAGAGAGGCCCTTACAACGGCCCTTATGCACCCCCATAGCCATGTTAGGAATAGGAGGAGAATCGCATCCTAACATGAGCAAAGTCAAAGGCCCGGTTATTTAGAGATCGGATGGGGGGAGAGGCCCTTGCAACGGCCCTTATGTGCCCCCGCAGCCCTGTTAGGAACAGAAGGAAGACCTCGTCCTAACATGAGCTGAAATTGATTGTATCGGGAATAGGAGGAAAACCATGTCCTGACACAAACAAAGATTTGGTCGTTTGAGACCGGATGAAGGGAAAAGCCCCTCAGCAACTCCTCTACACCCCTACAATTCCGTTAGGAGCAGAAGGAAAATCCTTGCCCTAACACAAAAAAAAAAAAAGCGACGAGCTACACCAGAAAAAAAATGAACTACATCCAAGACTCAAGGGACCTCGTCTCAACGTGGAAGAAAACCCTTGTCAAAAATCTCCAGTCCCTAAGGGCAAATCAACATGGCGATGATCAAGAATCTTCAAACAACGTCGACATCGAATAGGACGGAAGGCAAAAGAAACTCGGTAAACGACAACTTAATGCAAGAATGGACAAGGTAATGAAAAATTTTCTTTTCATTTCATTAGTAAAGTGCGCGTTACAAAGCCTTTGAAGGCCAAAAAAAAAAAGCAACAAGAAAAGAAAGGAATACATAGAATAAAAGGTAAAAAAGCTCTAAAGTAGCTCGGCTTCTTCAGACTTCAAACTCTTAGTTCCAGCCATCATCGAGGATTGCTTTAAGTACTTAACTTCTTCTTCTAGACCCCCTTCCGCTTCTCCTTTCCGCGGGATCGAGAAGTACTCACGGTCGAAGATGTACCACAAGTGTGGGCTCTGGGCGATCAAGGTGAAGCACGGCCGGATCTGTCTCTTCTACCCTCGCCTTCTTCGCTGACCCAGGAGTTGCAGCACCTCTTCACTTGTGGGCCTTGAGACTCTTGGCTAACATTTGAGCCACGTCCGCGTCCATATTTACAACGAAAGAAGATCGGCACAGCTTAGAAATAGAGCCACAAAAAAAAAGGGGAGTTCTGAAACTAACCTAGGTTGGTCCGAAGGATGCAGAAATGCAGAGATGGGGACGACTCAAAGAACGCCTAAGGCCACCGAGAAGGATGCTGGCGAAGAACGAAACTCTCAGGAAGAAGGAGGGATCAAAGAAACTTTTAGGCAGAGTGAGACCCCTGAAGGAGGGAGGTGGGTAAAAATAGGTGATGGGGTCCGACGCAATAATGACCGTAGATTTTCTCTGGCCGATCTATAACCACCACGTGGCCCACTCATCGTGGCAGGCGGCTAAAGGTGGCTGACAACTGACAGAATCATTATTGCACCGTACCTGGAGCAATGCTCCAGCAAAAATTCTGAAAAAATCTTTTCGGATCACCTCATTTTAAAAGGCTCCAACACCAACACGTCAAACGCCAAAATATCTAGAAACAATCGAGTACAAAAATCGAGGAGGATAACTTCGACTGTAAAAATTTATCTGTACTTCCTTCATTCTGAATCCGAACTCAAAAGTAGGGGGACTGATGTTGGGTATAAAATAACCCCAGTCGAAGTTCGTAAAAGGCCGACCCTCCCGGGCCTCTTCCAGCTTCCGACCTTATGCGGCATCTTTCTGAACCTCCCCGACCATCCGAGCTTCCACAATACCATCCGAACTCTCCCAGCAGTCGGCCTTCCACAGTGTCCTCCAGATTCCTCCAACGGACGAACTCCTATCATGCCATCCGGACTTCTCCGATAATAAGCTCCTCCATTCATCTACCGGGCTTTTCCAAATACTTTCTGAGCTTCACTATCAATCGATTCTCTACAGTGATCGGCTATTCTCTGAATCTCCTCCAGACTTCTTCTAGCCATGATCGACTCCACTCCAAACTTCTATTGCAAGTGGACTTCATCCGAGCTCCTACAAGAGTCGGACTCCGTCCGAACTTCTACAGAGGATGGATCCTAGACGAACTTCTACAACAGATGGGCTCCACCAATCGGATTTCTATTCCAAACTTCTTTCAGACTTCGTCAATGACTGAGCTTCTCCAGCAGTGGGGCTTCTACAATAAGAAGTCTCCATCCGAAATTCCACGGCAATCGGTCTTCATCCGAACTTCTACAATAAGCGGCCTCCTTTCAGACTCCTATAAGAGCCGGGCTCTGTCCAAACTTCTACAATAGAATTGAATTTCGGACTCCTCCAACGTCCGACCTTCCCCAGTGTCCTCAAGACTCCTCCAACGGATGAGCCTCCATAGCACCATCCGAACTCCACTACCAGATGACCTTCTATCGGATTCCTCGTGAAATCGGACCTCTCCGACGGATAATATTCAGACGAGCTTCTACATTAGGTAAATTTCAGACGTACTTCTCTAGCAATCAGACTCCTACTGGACTTTTCCAATAGAAAGTCCCCATCCGAGCTTCCACAGCAGATGACTTCCGCCTGCAGCATCAGTGCCCAAGGCATCTAGCAATAGTAGACTCATCAGCAACCTCGAAAATATTCGAGCTTCTCTTAGATTACTGAGACAGAGGCTATTTCACTCCACCAGACATCCCAACCGAGCTTCAGTCATCAGGCTCAAACTCTTTGGCAAGTCATGACAACGAACACCACTCCACTCCCCATAACAAACTCCACGTGGCCCTGATCGGCCTCCTGATGCCACTACTCTCCATATCAAACTCCGCGTGAACCCGAACGACCCACGACCAAGCAGTTACAGATGTCGCTATCAATCAGTTACGCTCTCCATCTATAAAAAGGGACCCCCATATACGTTCTTTTCTAAGCTCTAGACTCTATCTCGAAACTCTGCTAAAATCTCATTCGGGTGCTCCATTTCTGTTGAGGCAGAGTACTGACTTAAGCATCGGAGGATCTTGCCGGAGCACCCCCAACTCTGGTTTAGACTTTTCTTGCAGGTCCTGACGGTGATCGTGATCCCCTCAACTCCAGCTTCTTCGATGTCGATGGAATTCTGCACCAACAAGTTGTAGCCATACTGTGAGCACTGGATTGCTATGAAAACATCCTTAAGCTCTTAAGAAGAATTGAGGACATGTTCGGAGAGGGATCAAAGCTAAGAGTGGGAGGATACACCAATTCAGACTTTATATCTGATGTTAATGGTAGAATATCTACATCATGGATGTGTTCCTATGTCGATATCTTGGTAGAATTTCATATAATTGATCAATGGAAGCTGAGTACACTATAGATATGTAGGATGCATTCTGGTTGTAATGTTAGTTACAAAATTAGTTATCATATCATCAGATGTTATGATACTATACTGCAAAGACAATAGCACTATAGCCCTTGCTAAGGAGCCTAGGTCTCACCAGATATCCAAGCACATAGAACAGCAGAACACGTGACTACCTCGAGTAGAAATATATAGAGATGCAGAGAGCAAACTGTTAGATGTGTGCCCTAGATGCCAGATCGACTGACACATTCCTGTACAGATCTAAGGATAAATTTGTAATTTTGACTATAACTGAATAAAAGGGTTATTCTTCTATCACATTGTGTACATTGTGTCTGTGATACATCTTTTGAGTTAGTATGAATGTAAATTCATATTTTCAAGAGTTGAAAATTTAAGGCATGAATTTACATAACTAACTCAAAAATAGCTCCTCACCATAGGATCATCACGAGGATGGTGATCGATCCGGAAGGTTGGTGTACGATCGCTTCCTTAGGATAGATGTGTCTTGAGTCTACGGTGTGGAGATACCGGAGTGAGAGTACAGGTATTCATTGAGAATGAGAGTACTGAGCGTGACCACTTCGAGCAGTCATAAGGAAGTCTACCTTCTCGTCAATGACTAGCTTGATGCTGCAGTTGTGTGTCTAGTTTTTTGACCTGAGGTGCATCGACAGTTCACCTTGAGTGTGTTATAGTTTGACTACACTATAACTCGATCTCCGAGCCATTCAGAACCTTGAGGTGTATGTTGGCTGTAGCATATTTATTGTAGGAACTAGGTCGCACCAAGATGGGATCTATCAACCTCGGTAGATGAGAAGAGTAGTCCTATGATAATTGAAAGATCGAGTCTTTAAGCTCATGGCCATGGCAGAGTGAAATAATGAAAAAGAGTTTTTTATTAAGGTTTCACATCGAACTCGGATCGATCGATTAACTCATATGACTGATGTTGGGTTTGACGAGTTCACCTTAACCCTAATTCAGTCGGGACTCATGATAGAGGAACTCAATCACACAGATAGCTGCACTGAGAGGTTTATCTTCAGTTCTAATGGGTTGCCACCACATACTGCTAGGTGTCACTGATGGATTTTAGAAATAATTAGAATAATATTTGTTGCTGCAAAAATCTGCTTGCGCCGGAGAAGCTGGAGTCGGGGAAGCCACGGTCGCCGCTGGGACCTGCAAGGGAAGTCTAAACCAGAGGTGGGGTTGCTCCGACAAGACCCTCCGATGCTCAAGTCAGTTCTCTGCCTCAACAAGAATGGAGTGCTCGAACGGAGAATTTAGCAGAGTTTTGAGATAAAGAAGAATGAGCTTGAAGAATAACGTATCTGGGTCTCCCTTTTATAGGCGGAGGAGGCAACGGATTGATGGCGACGTTTGTAACCGCCTGGTAGTGGGCCGCCCATGGTCAGAGGGAATTGATTGCGAAAGATGGTGGAGCAGACACGTGGCCATCACCGCGGCCCGCCACATGGAATCTGTTATGAGGGGTGGAGCAGCGTCTGTTGTCGTGACTTGCCAGCGGATAGGAGAATCGCATGGTATCCGTCGCAGAAGGTGGAGCAGGTTCGTGGCCGTTATTGTGGCCTGTCAGGGGGCGTGGATCTGTCGATTGAAGCTCGGCAGCGGCCGGAGCTCAGTTTCTGTTGAGGTCCGGGTGAGGTCCTCCTGGCGGTAGGGATCGTGAGCGGAGCCCGACTCCCGGGGGAGTCCGGGCGGAACCCTCTCGGAGCTGAAGTGGTGGGTGGAGCCCGACTCTCGTAGGAGTCCGGGCGGAGTCTGCTTGCAGCTGTAGTCGCTGGCGTCAGAGATGAGGCTCGGCTCCCTTAAGGCTCGGCTCCTCCAGCAGTTGGTACCAAGAGCGGAGCCCGGTACCGAGAGCGGAGCCTGGCTCCCGTAGGAGTCTGGGCGGGGCTGTTCTGATGTTGGCGGTGGAGCCCGGCTCCCGTAGGAGTCCGGGCGGAACTGCGCTGATGTCGTCGGTGGAGCCCGGCTCCCGTAGGAGTCCGAGCGGAGCTGCGCTGCTGTCAACAGTGGAGCCCGGCTCCCGTAGGAGTCCGGGCGGAGCTGCAACTGCTGTCGGCGATGGAGCCCGGCTCTCGTAGGAGTCCGGGCGAAGCTGCGCTGATGTCGACGGTGGAGCCCGGCTCCCGTAGGAGTCCGAGCGGAGCTACGCTGCAATCAAAGTTAAGGGTGAAGTCCGGCTCTGGTAGGAGTCTGGATGGAGCTTACCAGCAGTTGATACTGAGAGCGGAGCCCGGCTCCCGTAGGAGTCCGGGCGGGGCTGTTCTGATGTTGGCGGCAGAGCCCGGCTCCCGTAGGAGTCCGGGCGGAGCTGCGCTGATGTCGTCGGTGGAGGCCGGCTCTCGTAGGAGTCCGGGAGGAGCTGCGCTGCTGTCGACGGTGGAGCCCGACTCCCGTAGGAGTTCGGGCGGAGCTGCAACTGCTGTCGGCGGTGGAGCCCGGCTCCCGTAGGAGTCCGGGCGGAGCTGCGCTGATGTCGACGGTGGAGCCCGGCTCTCGTAGGAGTCCGAGCGGAGCTGTGCTGCAATCAACGGTGGAGCCCGGCTCCCGTAGGAGTCCGGGCGGAGCTGCAACTGCTGTCGGTGGTGGAGCCCGGCTCCCGTAGGAGTCCGGGCAGAGCTGCACTTATGTCGATTCCGTTGAGGGTTTCGACTGTGGGTATTTTATACCCAACACCTAGTCGCTGGCGTCAGAGATGAGGCTCGGCTCCCTTAAGGCTCGGCTCCTCTAGCAGTTGGTACCGAGAGCGGAGCCCGGTACCGAGAGCGGAGCCCGGCTCCCGTAGGAGTCCGGGCGGGGCTATTCTGATGTTGGCGGTGGAGCCCGGCTCCCGTAGGAGTCCGGGCGGAACTGCGCTGATGTCGTCGGTGGAGCTCGGCTCCCGTAGGAGTCCGGGCGGAGCTGTGCTGCTGTCGACGGTGGAGCCCGGCTCCCGTAGGAGTCCGGGTGGAGCTGCGCTGATGTCGACGGTGGAGCCCGGCTCCCGTAGGAGTCCGGGCGGAGCTGCGCTGCAATCAAAGTTAAGGGTGAAGTCCGGCTCTGGTAGGAGTCTGGATGGAGGTTACCAGCAGTTGATACTGAGAGTGGAGCCCGGCTCCCGTAGGAGTCCGGGCGGGGCTGTTCTGATGTTGGCGGCGGAGCCCGGCTCCCGTAGGAGTCTGGGCGGAGCTGCGCTGATGTCGTCGGTGGAGCCCGGCTCCCGTAGGAGTCCGGGCGGAGCTGCGCTGCTGTCGACGGTGGAGCCCGGCTCCCGTAGGAGTCTGGGCGGAGCTGCAACTGCTGTCGGCGGTGGAGCCCGGCTCCCGTAGGAGTCCGGGCAGAGCTGCACTTATGTCGATTCCGTTGAGGGTTTCGGCTGTGGGTATTTTATACCCAACACCAGTCCCCCTACATCCGAGTTTGAATTTCAAATGAAGGAAGTACACAAAGGTACAGTCGGAACCGTCCCTTCGAACCTTGCGCACTGCTGCCCCCATTTAATGCGCGTACGTCAGAGTCCATTTTTCGATGAAGGTGACTTGAAAAGTTTTTTCGGAACCCCCGTTGAAACGCGATCCCAAGCGTCGCCCTGCGGGAATTCGTGAGCGGTCAACCCTCGGTGGCGGTGGAGGGGATAAGCGCGCCACATGGCCCACACCAGTTGGCCCTGGAATACCCGCCGCCATAACTGCGCCAGGATCCATCGGCTATTTAAACCCCTCAGTCCCTTCGTGGTTTCATCCTGGCGCTGCCCTTTCATCTGAGAGTCCTGCCTCTCTCGCCCCAGTCCCTGTCTCCTTCCCTCACACCATGTTCTCTACACGGGGGGCTGTTCTTGAGGGAATTTTTAGGGTTTGGAGGAAGATGAGGAGGAGAATGGCGGCCGTTGAGAATTTCCATCGTTCTAAAGGGAGCTCAAGGAAGAATTCCTTCAACAACAGGGGTTTAATAACGGGGGCGGTCGGTGAAGTTATTCTGCCCGCGAATCTCGGAGTAGCAAGGCGGGGTGATACCGGTCAAGAGGACAGAATAGCCATCATAAGCCATGACGGGATCCTTGACGCCGTCGGGGCTGAGAGACCAGAGGCGGTCGGCGTCGACGGTGGGGCAGTAGAACTTGTTGCGGGGACGGTGGAAGTAACACATGCCGACCTTGCCGGAGCGTCTCGGGTGGCGGCCGTCGTTGCCCCCTCCGCCTCCGGGGATCTACCCCACCCCTTTCCCGCTAAGGTTGGGACTTCGGGAACAGAATGAGGCGAGATGGGCAAGAGCTGTTACACGCACTGGAGAATGCGACTGAGAAGGATAGAGACGGAGTTCGTAGCTCAGAGCGGTCTCCGGTTCGTCCTGCCCGAACCGTGCTCGCGAGACTTGCGATGACGTGTATCTTCTTTTTTTTTTTTTTCCTGACCCACCGGGTCCTGTAACGTGTACTTCTGTTAAATAAAAAAGTGATTTCAGTACCTTGTTTGCATCTTGTGTTAAATAGTTGTCTGCCGAACTTCTTCATTTTCCCTTCCTTCTCTTTGTCTGTGTTACGTTGTTCCAAGGTCGTCGGCGACCTTTTCAGCTCATGTGGGGTCGTCATTCGCCGAGCTCCTTTTCGGCTTTTATGCCGTTCGGAGATACCCACTTGTCAGGTTTGCTTGGATTTTTTTTTTTTTTTTTCTGTTGAAGTCGGGGCTAAGTTCGGCACCCTTGATAGTCCGAACGGAGAAGCCCTCCGGAAGTTGGAGTAGCTCGGTTCTCGTAAGAGTTGGGGAAAAGTTTTTCTGCAATCAAAGTCATAAATAAAGCCTGGCTTCCGTAGAAGTCCGGGTGGAGTTGTCCTGTAGCTGATGTTGATGGTAGAGCCCGGCTCCCATGGGAGTCCGGGTGAAGTCATTTTTGCGGCGGAACCCGGCTCCCGTAAGAGTCCGGGCGAAGTCTTCTTGGCGGTGGAACCCGGCTCCCGTAGGAGTCCGGGCGAAGTCTTCTTGGCGGTGGAACCCGGCTCCCGTAGGAGTCCGGGTGAAGTCTTCTCGGCGGTGGAACCCGGCTCCCGTAGGAGTCCGGGCGAAGTCTTCTTGGAGGTGGAACCCGGCTCCCGTAGGAGTCCGGGCGAAGTCTTCTTGGCGGTGGAACCCGGCTCCCGTAGGAGTCCGGGTGAAGTCTTCCTTGTCATAGGAACCCGGCTCCCGTAGGAGTCCGGGCGAAGTCTTCTTGGCGGTGGAACCCGGCTCCCGTAGGAGTCCGGGTGAAGTCTTCCTTGTCGTAGGAACCCGACTCCCGTAGGAGTCCGGACCTTCCACTTTGCTCATGTCAGGACGAGGTTCTCCTTCTGTTCCTGACAGGGCTGTGGGGGCACATCAGGGCGTTGCAAGGCCTCTCCCTCCATCCGGTCTAAAAGAACCGGGCCTTCGACTTTGCTAAAGTTAGGGCGAGGTTCTCCTCCTGTCCCTAACAGGGCTGTGGGGGCACATTAGGGCGTTGTAAGGCCTCTCCCCCCATCCGGTCTAAAAGAACCGGGCCTTCGACTTTGCTCAAGTTAGGGCGAGGTTCTCCTCCTGTCCCTAACAGGGCTGTGGGGGCACATTAGGGCGTTGTAAGGCCTCTCCCCCCATCCGGTCTAAAAGAACCGGGCCTTCGACTTTGCTCAAGTTAGGGCGAGGTTCTCCTCCTGTCCCTAACAGGGCTGTGGGGGCACATTAGGGCGTTGCGAGGCCTCTCCCCCCATTCGGTCTAAAAGAACCGGGCCTTCGACTTTTGTAAGGTTGCCCTCTCGTTTTTGATACCGTCTGCTTGAATTGTCCCAAGACAAATGGGCACGTATTTTTTGATTAGGATGAGATTACTGGTAGTACATCCGTAAGTTTTCTGAGCTCCAAGGTCGCGGGAGGTCGGCTCCTCCGAGCTCCTTAAGATAATAAGTTCCAGGCCGGACTACTTCTTTGACCTCATAGGGTCCCTCCCAGTTTGGGGCAAGCTTCCCCTGGCCCTGTGGTTGTGAGACAGCAGCTCGTCGGAGTACTAGATCCCCTGCTTTGAATGCCTTGTTCTTGACTCGGGCGTTGTAATATCGGGCAACTTTCTGTCTGTAGGCTGCCATCCGAACCTGAGCAATCTCCCGCCTTTCTTCCAGTAGGTCGAGGTTGGCTCTGAGGCTTTGCGCGTTTTGGGGTTCGTCGAATGCCACGACTCATGCCGATGGGAGTTTAAGCTCGATCGGGATGACGGCTTCTGTACCAAAAGCTAAAGCAAAGGGAGTCTCTCCTGTAGGCAACCTCTGGGTGGTCCGATAAGCCCATAGCACATGATAAAGTTCGTCCGCCCAAGTTCCTTTTGCTTTTTCGAGCCTGGTCTTAATCCCCTGCAAAAGGGTTCTGTTTGTTACCTCGGCTTCGCCGTTCGCCTGAGGATGGGCCACTGATGTGAAGTTGTGGGAGATGTTTAGATCTTCACAGAATTCAGCAAATCTGGCTTCCGTGAATTGCCGTCCATTATCAGTGATGAGGGTTCTAAGCAAACCGAACCTACACACGATCGATTTTCAGACGAAATCCTGCACTTTTGCTTCTGTGATTTTGGCTAGTGGCTCGGCCTCGACCCATTTGGTGAAGTAGTCGATTGCTACAAGGAGGAATTTCCTTTGACCAGATGCCATGGGAAAGGGGCCAAGAATATCCATCCCCCATTGCGCAAAAGGCCATGGGGCACTCAAGGGTGTAAGCTCGGTAGCAGGTTGTCTCTGGACGTTGGCGTATCTCTGACATCGATCATACTTTTTGACATATTCGATTGAATCACGATGCATTGTTGGCCAGTAATACCCTTGGCGGAGTAGCTTGTGGGATAGAGACCTGGCACCCAAATGGCTTCCGCAGGCTCCCTCGTGTACTTCCCATAAAGCGTAGTCAACTTCTGAGGGTCGGAGGCATCTCAAGAGAGGCAAAGAGTACGATCTTTTGTACAATTTGCCCTCATAAAGGATGTACCGGGAGGCTTGATTTCGAAGTTTCCGGGCCTCTTTCGCGTCCTGGGGGAGAATCCCATCTCTAAGATAGGTTATCAGCGGGTCGACCCAGCTGGGCTCATGGTCGATCTCCATTACGAGTCGCGGTTCCTCCGTACTCGGATGCTTTAGAACTTCAAAGAGGATGCCTTTTGGCAATTCGGACGGAGCCGATGTCGCCAGTTTGGAGAGAAGATCGGCTCTGGTGTTCTCCGACCTTGGAATTTGCCTGATGTCAAAATTGCCAAAGGCAGGGGTGAACTCCTTCACCTTCTCAAGATATTTGGCCATACTGTCCTCCCGCGCTTCAAAACTCCCGCTGACTTGCCCCACCACAAGTTGGGAATCGCTGTGCACCCGGAGTTGACCTATTCCAAGATCCTTAGCGATCCTCAATCCTGCGATCAGAGCTTCATACTCCGCTCCATTATTTGTTGTGGGGAATTCGAAATGCAGAGCGTACTCCACAATGACTCCCTCCGGGCTGGTCAAGATTAGGCCTGCACCCGCGCCTGCCATGTTGGAAGATCCATCCACATGGAGGGTCCAAAAGCTATCGGAGGAACTGGCTTCTTCGTCGGGGGAGTTCGGTTGAGTCTTCAGGTCATCAATTTTGCTTTGCTCAGGTTCGGCCTCCTCGGGGATGGTGCATTCTACTATGAATTCTGCCAATATCTGAGCTTTTATGGCCGGTCTAGGTTTGTAGTTGATGTCGAATTCTGTGAGCTCGATTGTCTATTTCGCCATTCTCCCGGAGATATCAGCTCGGTGCAAGACCGCCTTGATCGGTTGGTCGGTGAGTAACGTCACCGTGTGCCCTTGAAAGTAAGGCCGGAGTCTCCGAGCTGCAATCAACAAGGCATAGGTCAGTTTTTCTAATTTAGTATACCTGGTCTCGGCGTCCCTCAACACGCGACTGATGTAGTAGACCGGTCGCTGGACTTTCATTTCCTCTTTAACAAGGACAGCTGCAAGGGCTGTGGGAGAGACCGCCAGGTACAAAAATAATTCCTCCTTAGGCTCGGGCTTCGCCAGCAGTGGGGGCGAGCTAAGGTAGCTTTTCAATTCTTTGAATGCCTGTTGGCATTCAGGGGTCCAACAGAAGTTCTTCGGCTGCTTGAGGGTTTGAAAGAAGGGCAGACATCGTTCGGCCGACCTTGCGACAAAGCGATTAAGAGCCGCAACTCTTCCTGTGAGGCACTGAACCTCCTTGATCGATCTTGGGGCAGTCATATTTTGGATGGTGCAAATTTTCTCCGGATTGGCCTCGATCCCGCGCCCTGATACCATGAAGCCCAGGAACTTTCCTGAGGTTACCCCAAAGGCGCATTTGGTTGGGTTCAGCTTCATTCTATACTTTCGAAGAGCGCCAAAGGTTTCCTCGAGGTCGGCGACATGATTTCCGAAAGACCTGCTTTTCACGAGCATATCGTCCACATAAACTTCCATGTTTCGGCCGATCTGCTCCTTGAAGATTTTGTTCACCAATCGTTGATAGGTTGCGCCCGCGTTCTTGAGGCCGAACGACATAACCCTGTAGCAGTAAAGGCCGCGATTAGTGATAAAAGCAGTCTTTTCTTCATCTTCCGATGCCATTCTAATCTGGTTATAGCCGGAGAATGCGTCCATAAAAGTAAGAAGCTCATGGCCCGAGGTAGCGTCCACCAGTTGGTCGATCCTGGGAAGGGGGTAACTGTCCTTTGGGCAAGCCTTATTCAGCTTTTTGAAGTCGATACACATCCTCCACTTGCCGTTTGCTTTCTTGACCAAGACAACATTGGAGATCCACTCAGGATAATTGACCTCCTTGATGAATCCGGCCTTGAGAAGTTTATCCACTTCCTCGGCTATCGCCTTCTGCCTCTCCGGGGCATGACTCCGGATTTTTTCTTTTGTTGGTCGATGTTTAGGGTCGACCGCCAGATGATGTTCCATGACTTCTGTGTCAATTCCCGGCATATCCGCCGGGACCCATGCGAAAACGTCCGCATTCCTCCGGAGGAAATCCACGAGATGCGTCCGCACCTCCTCCTCCAGGTTGGAGCCAATTAACACCACATGCTCCGCATTCCCATCATTCAAAGGAATTGGTATTAGGTCCTCGATCGGACCGCCCCTCTCTTCAGTGAGGTCATCGCGCGCATCCAACCCGTCGACTGGACAGAGGTCCGCTTGATCGCTTCTTTGCAGGGCTATATTGTAGCAGTGCCTGGCCAGCGCTTGGTCTCCCCGGACTTCTCCGATCCCCTTGTCGGTGGAGAACTTCAATTTCAAATGGTAGGTTGAAACAACGGCTCTGAGGGTGTTGAGGCCGGGTCGGCCAAGAATTGCATTGTAGGCAGATGGTGCCTTTACCACCAGGAAATTCACCAGGGCTCTGGACTGCTTTGGATGTTGACCCGCGGTCACAGTTAGAGCTATCATTCCTTCCGTCGGAACGACGTCACCAGTAAATCCTATCAAGGGGGAGCAAATCGGCTTTAGATGACCGCCAAGAGTGGCCATTCTCGAAAAGGCACTATAGAATAAGATGTCGGCCGAACTTCCGTTGTCGACGAGAATGCGACGGACGTCATAATTTGCTATGTTCAAGGAAACTACGACCGTGTCGTTATGAGGGAATTGGATTCCCTGGGCATCTTCTTCAGTGAAAGCTATGGGCTCTTCAACTTTTTGCCGCTTGAGGGGTGCAGCTGACGTGTTGATTGCCCCCTGCCGGGATTCCCCCGAGATGACGTTGACGGAATCCGGCGAAGACTGGTCACCCGGCCACCCCTTATCGGCGACCATAGCCAGGGGTAGCCGTGCAGAAACTTCACGAGAGGGCATCGGATGGGTAAAAGAGGATTGGATGTCGGAAAAGATGGCCGGAAGCGGGTCCGTTGAGCGCTCCTTCAAGAACAAGGGTGCTGCGAAGACACAAAGCCCCCCTTCCTCTAGCGCCAATCCTGTTGGTGCAAAAATCCGCTTGCGCCGGAGAAGCTGGAGTCGGGGAAGCCGCGGTCGCCGTCGGGACCTGCAAGAGAAGTCTAAACCGGAGGTGGGGTTGCTCCGGCAAGACCCTCCGATGCTCAAGTCAGTTCTCTACCTCAACAAGAATGGAGTGCTCGAACGGAGAATTTAGCAAAGTTTTGAGATAAAGAAGAATGAGCTTGATGAATAACGTATCTGGGTCTCCCTTTTATAGGCGGAGGAGGCAACGGATTGATGGCGACGTTTGTAACCGCCTGGTAGTGGGCCGCCCATGGTCAGGGGGAATTGATTGCGGAAGATGGTGGAGCAGACACGTGGCCATCACCGCGGCCCGCCACGTGGAATCTGTTATGAGGGGTGGAGCAGCGTCCGTTGTCGTGACTTGCCAGCGGATAGGAGAATCGCATGGTATCCATCGCAGAAGGTGGAGCAGGTTCGTGGCCGTTATTGTGGCCTGTCAGGGAATGATGGAACTGCACGGAGTCCGCCACAGGAAGTGGAGCAGGGTCGTGGTCGTTTTGGTGACCTGTCAGGGGGCGTGGATCTGTCGATTGAAGCTCGGCAGCGGCCGGAGCCCGGTTTCTGTTGAGGTCTGGGTGAGGTCCTCCTGGCGGTAGGGGTCGTGAACGGAGCCCGACTCCCGGGGGAGTCCGGGCGGAACCCTCTCAGAGCTGAAGTGGTGGGTGGAGCCCGGCTCTCGTAGGAGTCCGGGCGGAGTCTGCTTGCGGCTGTAGTCGCTGGCGTCAGAGATGAGGCTCGGCTCCTCCAGCAGTTGGTACCGAGAGCGGAGCCCAGTACCGAGAGCGGAGCCCGGCTCCCGTAGGAGTCCGGGCGGGGCTGTTCTGATGTTGGCGGCGGAGCCCGGCTCCTGTAGGAGTCCGGGCGGAACTGCGCTGATGTCGTCGGTGGAGCCCAGCTCCCGTAGGAGTCTGGGCGGAGCTGCGCTGCTGTCGACGGTGGAGCCCGGCTCCCGTAGGAGTCCGGGCGGAGCTGCAACTGCTATCGGCGGTGGAGCCCGGCTCCCGTAGGAGTCCGGGCAGAGCTGCGCTGATGTCGACGGTGGAGCCCGGCTCCCGTAGGAGTCCGGGCGGAGCTGCGCTGCAATCAAAGTTAAGGGTGAAGTCCGGCTCTGGTAGGAGTCTGGATGGAGCTTACCAGCAGTTGATACTGAGAGCGGAGCCCGGCTCCCGTAGGAGTCCGGGCGGGGCTGTTCTGATGTTGGCGGCGGAGCCCGGCTCCCGTAGGAGTCCTACGGGAGCCGGGCTCCGCCGCCAATGCCCGGACTCCTACGGGAGCCGGGCTCCGCCGCCAACATCAGAACAGCCCCGCCCGAACTCCTACGGGAGCCGGGCTCCGCTCTCAGTATCAACTGCTGGTAAGCTCCATCCAGACTCCTACCAGAGCTGGACTTCACCCTTAACTTTGATTGCAGCGCAGCTCCGCCCGGACTCCTACGGGAGCCGGGCTCCACCGTCGACATCAGTGCGCTCCGCCCGGACTCCTACGGGAGCCAGGCTCCACCGCCGACAGCAGTTGCAGCTCCGCCCGGACTCCTACGGGAGCCGGGCTCCGCCGCCAACAGCAGCGCAGCTCCGCCCGGACTCCTACGGGAGCCGGGCTCCACCGGAGCCCGGCTCCCGTAGGAGTCCGGGCGGGGCTGTTCTGATGTTGGCGACGGAGCCTGGCTCCCGTAGGAGTTCGGGCGGAGCTGCGCTGATGTCGTCGGTGGAGCCCGGCTCCCGTAGGAGTCCGGGCGGAGCTGCGCTGCTGTCGACGGTGGAGCTCGGCTCCCATAGGAGTCTGGGTGGAGCTGCAACTACTGTCGGCGGTGGAGCCCGACTCCCGTAGGAGTCCGGGCGGAGCTGCGCTGATGTCGACGGTGGAGCCCGACTCCCGTAGGAGTTCGGGCGGAGCTGCGCTGCTGTCGACGGTGGAGCCCGGCTCCCGTAGGAGTCCGGGCGGAGCTGCAACTGCTGTCGGCGGTGGAGCCCGGCTCCCGTAGGAGTCCGGGCAGAGCTGCACTTATGTCGATTCCGTTGAGGGTTTCGGCTGTGGGTATTTTATACCCAACAACTACTATTCATTGTTGGTTGATAAAAGAAAGCTTTTGCACGATCTGACAGTTGAAACTCAATCCATCACGCAATCAGATGGCCAGCATCATTCTCGACTTTAATAAAGAGTTAAACTATGCGATCCAATGGCCCAGAATAAATTTGAACCCAGATCGAATGGCTGTGGTTGAATCTAATTTTGATAAGGATTAAAACAGTGATTTTTGATCAGATCTGAGCGATCTGAAGCTGATCCGACAGTCAGAAATAATTGTAAAGAGTTTTATAGGATTTCTAAGTGTTTTAAGAGTCTTTTTTCTACCAAAAAAATATAAAAAATTCACCTATAAATAGGAGACCCAGGAATAAGTGTAGGAAGAAGAAAAAATTAAGGAAAAAATAAGAAAAAAATAATGAAAAAAATCAAAAAGCTTTTAGAATCAAATATTGGAAGATTATGGAATTAGAGATCTTGATGCATGGCTAAATCCCTTCAATCCAAAAATACGATGAAGTCTGTAAATAGATTTTTATTTTTTTTCTTATATTTAATTTTTATGCAATAAAATTATACTTTTATTTTATATCTTTTTATTTTTTTGAGGTATTGATCCAGTCTACATGGCCTATACCCTATACTGACATGCTGTGATCTCTGGATACGGTACATGCTTAAGAAAGATAGATCGTGGTATGTTAGATTAAATCTTATATCTTGTAATTAAATTTAGATAGTTTATACTCTGATAGAATGAACTGTAATCTACTGATACAGTCCGTATCTCTTAGAGATAAGCTATGTTAATATCTTAATCACAAGAATTAATATTGCAACATAAGAAAAAAAAATCTAATTTATATGGTGGATTTGAAATTTTTAGTTTATTTTTTTGACTTATTTTTTTCATGAATTAATTTATATTTATAATTGAATTCTTACTATTTTATTTTTTTTAATCCTTCTACAATCAATTCTCTTTTATTTTTTCTTGAAAAAAAAAGATAATCACTCTAAATCTTCATGAAAACGATCCCTACTCACCCTATCTATATAGTTTGAGTGGATTTTTATTCTTGATCATCTACGACAGTGATCAAATTTTGGCACCGTTATCAGAGATCTAGGCATGATTATTTATTTTATTAAAAAAAATCTTATTCTTAGTTTCTTTTTATTTGCTTTGTAACTTGCTTAGTTACTTTGTCAAATTTACTTTCTTCTAAAAAAAATAAAAATAAATAAAAAAATAAAAATAAAAAAATAAAAAAATCTCTATATTGACACCTAATAATCTATTTAGAAAATTAAATATATAATCATAAAATCTAAAAAATAAAATAAATCAATTTACTCTTGACTAACTATCAAATTTGATCACTGTTGGGTATAAAATACCCACGACCGAAGTTCTCGACGGGATTAACCCTTGCGGGCTCCGTCCACAACTCCGAGGGGGACTCCGCCCAGACTCCTATGGGAGCCGGGCTACGCCCACAACTTCAACTCCGAGAGGACTCCGCCCGGACTCCTACGGGAGCTGGGCTCCGCCCACAACTCTAACCTCAAGGAGGACTCCACCCGAACTCCTACGGGAGCCGGGCTCCATCGCCAACTTCAACTGTCGGTAGGCTCTGTTCGGACTCCCACGGGAGCCAGACTTTGCACCTGACTTTAATTGCAGGGGACTCCGCCCGGACTCCTACAGGAATCGGGCTCCGCCCATGACTTCAACCGCAAGGAGGACTTTGCCCGGACTCCTACGGGAGCCGGGCTCCGTTGGCAACTTCAACTGTCGGTAGGCTCTGTCCGGACTCCCACGGGAGCTGGACTTTGCACCTGACTTTAATTGCAGGAGGACTCCGCCCAGACTCCTACGGGAGCCAGGCTCTGCCCACAACTTCAACTCCGAGAGGACTCCACCCGGACTCCTATGGGAGCTGGGCTCCGCCCACAACTCCAACCTCAAGGAGGACTCCGCCCGGACTCCTACGGGAGCCGGGCTCCGTCGCCAACTTCAACTGCCGGTAGGCTCCGTCCGGACTCCCACGGGAGCCAGACTTTGCACCTGACTTTAATTGCAGGGGACTCCACCCGGACTCCTACGGGAGCTGGGCTCCGTCCATGACTTCAACCGCAAGGAGGACTTCGCTCGGACTCCTACGGGAGCCAGGCTCCGTCGCCAACTTCAACTGCCGGTAGGCTCCGTCCGGACTCCCACGGGAGCCGAACTTTGCACCTGACTTTAATTGCAGGAGGACTCCGCCCGGACTCCTACGGGAGCCGGGCTCCACCCACAACTTCAACTCCGAGAGGACTCCGCCCGGACTCCTACGGGAGCCGGACTCCACCCACGACTCCAACCTCAAGGAGGACTCCGCCCGGACTCCTACGGGAGCCGAGCTCCGTCACCAACTTCAACTACCGGTAAGCTCCGTCCGGACTCCTATGGGAGCCGGACTTCGCACCTGACTTTATTTGCAGGAGGACTCCGCCCGGACTCCTACGGGAGCCGGGCTCCGCCCACGACTTCAACCGCAAGGAGGACTCTGCCCGAACTCCTACGGGAGCCGGGCTCCGTCGCCAACTTCAACTGCCGGTAAGCTCCGTCCGGACTCCTACGGGAGCCAGACTTTGCACCTGACTTTAATTGCAGGGGACTCCACCCGAACTCCTACGGGAGCCGGGCTTCGCCCATGACTTCAACCGCAAGGGGGACTCCGCCCGGACTCCTACGGGAGCCGGACTCCGTCGCCAGCTCCGATCGCTGTCGAACTTCAGCCGACGGATCTGCACTCCCAGGCACGACACAGCAACCACCGCAATCCTGCTCCACTTCCTGCGGCGGATTCCGTGCAGCTCCATCATTCCCTGACAGACCGCTATAACAGCCACAACTCTGCTCCACCTTCCGCGATGGATCCCATGTGGCTCCACTATTCCCTGACAGACCGCTATGATGCCCACGATCCTGCTCCACCTTCTGTAACGGATACTGCGCGATTCTCCCATCCTCCGGTGAGTCACGACAACGGACGCTGCTCCACTCCCTGCGGCAGACTCCACGTGGCGTGCTACAGTGAGGGCCACGGGTCCACTCCACTACTCCTCGCAACAAATTCCTCCAGACCGTGGGCCGCCCACTACCAGACAGTTATGAACGTCGCTATCAATCTGTTGCCCCCTCCGTCTATAAAAGGGAAACCCCAGATACGTTATTCTATAAGCTCTCATTTTTACCTAAAAACTCTGCTAAATTCTCCGTTCGAGCACTCCATTCTTGTTGAGGCAGAGAACTGACTTGAGCATCGGAGGGTCTTGCCGGAGCAACCCCACCTCTAGTTTAGACTTTCTTTGCAGGTCCCGACAGCGACCACGACTCCCTCGACTCCAGCTTCTCCGGCGCAAGCAAATTTTTGCACCAACAGGATTGGCGCTAGAGGAAGGGGCCTGAACCTTCGCAGTACCCTTGTTCTTAAAGGAGCGCTCAACGGGACCGCCCCCGGGCATCTCTTCCGACGTCCCCTCCCCCCTCCTTTCTCCACTTGGTCCTTGCTTGACGCCTCCCCGCAAGGCGTCCATGCGACGGTCCACGGCCTCCGCGGCCAGATCTCAGGCTCCGGCCTCCCCTCCTATTTCTCAACCCCCTCCTCCTCCTCCGACGGCAGCGGTCGGTGCGGAGCAGTTTGACCTGCTGGCGCAGCAGGTCAGAGGCCTCACAGAAGCTGTGCAGGCTATGCAGCAGCAGCAGCCGTAGGCATCAGTACGCCTGGAAAGGGTGTCCCCGGAACACCAGAATCCGACGGCAGGGCAGGCCACCTGGGCCAGCCGCCCCGTCCTTCCTGGAAAAATGAACCCGTGGGTGGAGAGCCCTCAATCGGACCATGACTCCACCCCTGGAAGATCCCTGCCCCCATTCTGCCAGAGGACCCTCGAGACTCGATGTCGGGAGGACTTCCTGGACCAGAGACTCCAGGAGATGAACCGGCGGATCGAAGAACTCCGCCATGCTCCCCCCACTTATGGTGAGGATATTTGTACTGACCCTCCCTTCTCTCAAATGATCATGCAGGAATCGATCCCGCCAAACTTCAAGCTCCCCCAGTTCGAAAGCTACGACGGGACTTCGGACCCGGTTGATCATCTGGAAGCCTTCCGGATGATGATGCTGCTTCACAATGCTCCCGACGCCATTCTATGCCGGGCCTTCCCATCCACCTTGAAAGGAGCGGCGAGAAACTGGTACTCGACTTTGAAATTGGATACCATCTTTTCCTTCGATCAAATGAGCCACCAATTTGTGGCCCATTTTGTCAGCAGCCGGCGCCCCCGGCGCCCCCGGAAGGGTTCGGAGTCCCTCATCAACATCAAGCAGAGGGAAGGGGAGTCCATTCGGGCCTACATCAACCGTTTCAATATCGCGGCGCTGGAGGTCCGAAACTTGGATCAATCAGTAGCAATGGCCGCTCTGAAGGGCGGCCTTCAGAAGAATGACCTTTTGTTTTCCCTGGAGAAGAAGTACCCCAGGAATTTTGCTGATTTGTTGGCTCGGGTTGAAGGATACGCCCGAGCGGAAGAAGCCTTCAAAATGAAGGATGAAGAGACAGCGAGGGAGCGGCAGGCGGGAGACTCAAGTAAGCCCGCAATCGAAAAAAGGCCAAGAGAAGCCCGGCCGCGTTCTCGATCCCCTCCTGGGCACAAGCGTGCCCATACTCCACCCCGGGTGCGCAGGCAGAGAAGTTCGGATCGTGGGGTTCGGTGGGGTTCTCCATCGGGGAGATTCCGCAACTACGCCCCCCTCAATGCCTCGAAGGCCCAGGTACTGATGGAGGTCAGGGAGCAGCTCCCTAGGCCGGAGAGGATGCGCACACACCCCGTGAAGCGCAACCCCAACAAGTTCTGTCTCTACCACCGTGACCACAGCCACGACACGGAGGAATGCATCCAGCTCCGAGATGAGATTGAGAAGCTCATCCGGCGAGGTCGACTCGACAGGTTCATCCGACGCAGGCCTGAGGGTAGAGGAGATCGGCCAAGGGCCCTTCCGCAACCTGAACCGCCAAGAAGGGAGGAGCAATCCGAGGATCGGCCTCCCATCGGGACCATCGACTCCATCACTGGAGGGCCTCAAGGAGAAGCAGACCTCCCGTAATCGTGGAACTCGAAAAACCTGTAAATGTATCACTTACGATTTCACCTTGAATCTAAATTCCTTTCTACTTGACGTGCTCTTCCCATTTGGCATGGATTTGTCACGACTGGGTATAACCCCTTCAAATGCCTAAAACAATGTTATGATAGGAACGGGGTGAGAACCTCATCCTAACATACCTAAAATGAAAGTCCGATTATCTCGAGATCAGATTGGGGGAGAGGCCTTACAGTGCCCTAATGTGCCCCTACAGCCATGTCAGGAACAGGAGGAGGACCTCGTCCTGACATGAGCAAAGTCAAAGGCCCGGTTCTTTTAGAACGGATGGGGGGAGAGGCCTTACAGTGCCCTAATGTGCCCCCCAGCCATGTCAGGAATAGGAGGAGGACCTCGTCCTGACATGAGCAAAGTCAAAGGCCCGATTCTTTTAGACCAGATGGGGGGAGAGGCCTTACAGCGCCCTAATGTGCCCCCACAGCCATGTCAGAAACAGGAGGAGGACCTCGTCCTGACATGAGCAAAGTCAAAGGCCCGGTTCTTTTAGATCGGATGGGGGGAGAGGCCTTACAGCGCCCTAATGTGCCCCCACAGCCATGTCAGGAACAGGAGGAGGACCTCGTCCTAACATGAGCAAAGTTAAAGGCTCGGTTCTTTTAGATCGGATGGGGGGAGAGGCCTTACAACGCCCTAATGTGCCCCCACAGCCAAGTCTGGAACAGGAGAAGGACCTCGTCCTGACATGAGCAAAGTCAAAGGCCCGATTCTTTTAGATCGAATGGGGGGAGAGGCCTTACAGCGCCCTAACGCGCCCCCACGACCATATTGGGAACAGGAGGAGAACCTCGCCCCGACTTGAGCAAAGTCGAAGGCCTGGACTCCTATGGGAGCCGGGCTCCATCTGCAACTTCTGCAGCAAGGAAGACTACGCCCGGACTCCTACGGGAGCCGGGCTCCACCCACGACTTCTGCAACAAGGAAGACTCCGATCGAACTCTTACAGGAGCCGGGCTCCATCCACGATGCCAAGGAAGACTCCGCCCGGACTCCTACAAGAGCCGGGCTCCACCCACGACTTCTGAAGCAAGGAAGACTCTGCCTGCCCTAGCGATGGCCCTTACGTGCCCCCGCAGGAACGAGAGGAGAACCTCGTCCTGATGGTGACGAAACCCGACCGCCCAATAAGATCGGATGAAGGGAAAAAGCCCCTCAGCGGCATCTCCACGTTCCTATGCAACCCCGCAAAAAGTGAGGGGAGGGCCCTCACTCTGAGAAGAGGAGGAAAATTAAAAAAGAAGGGTGACGAGCTACGACGGAAACAGATGAAGGACGAACTGCACCAAAGACCTAAAGAACCTCATCCCAACAAAGACGGAGAGTCCCTACCAAACATTCCCAGCCTCTAAGAAGACTCCCGACACAGGTCAAGAAGACAGCGACGTCCCCGAAGTAATGCAGAATCCGAACCGCCAAGCTCGGGCTTGCGGCCATGTACGACGAGGAAGGCAAGCTAACGCATCGACGATTGGACGCCTCCCAACGATGTCAACATCAGACAAGTCGAACGATAAGAAAAGTTCGGCGGACGATAATTTAATACAACGCACGGACGAGGTAACACAAAACACCCTTTTCATTCCATTTTCGAAATGCACACTACAAAGCTCGGAAGGCCAAGGAAAGAAAAGCAAAATGACAAAAGTGAGACGAAACAACAAAAAGGGAAGTATATACATGAAAAGACAGAAGGACGAAAAGAGCTCTAAGGAGGCTCTGCTCCCTCCGACCTAGAGTTATCTGCTCCACCCCTCATCCAGGACTGCCTTAGATTCTCAATCTCTTCTTCTAGCTCCCCCCTTCTCTGCAGCGCATCCTGGAGCGCCCGACGAAGTCGCTGGCTCTCGACCTCCGCCTCTCGATGCCTCTTCCTCAAGACCTCAGATTCCGCCTCTGCGTCCGCGACGGCCCGTTGCTCGTATGCCAGTTGGATCTTCAGTTGTTGCAGCTCGACTGTCTTTTCCCCGAGGGTGACAGAAATCCCTTCAACGGTTTCTCTTAGGGACTGGAGCTCATCAGAATCCTGGGCGAAAGTAAGCTGAGCCCTGTTAGCCAGCTGCCTCTGGAGACGGGTAACTTCGTCGGTCGCCGCCCTGAGTCTCCCTTTATATTCCTCTACCTGCCTGCACCAGCTGGCCCGATGCACGTCGTGGCTCACCTCGGCATCCTGAAGCTGCCGCTGAAGGTCGGAGACCTTCTTCGACCACTCCTGGTCGCCGTCGGCCCGAGCCAAGAGCCGGGACAAACTTCCTCCCAGCTGACCGATCTTCCCCATCGCAGCCGACAGTTCCACCTTGAGGGTGCTAATCTTGGCGGCCTGAGCCCAAATTCGGTCGCTGGCACTCTTCTTGCATTTTGCGAGCTCCTTCGCAAAATCCGCCTTCCTCCGGCTATACTCCATGATCCCCTTCACATGGAGATTCTGAAAGTGGGTGGCCTCCGCGATGGCTTCAGAATGACCTTCTCTCAATCTGCGAAGCTCACCTTCCATCTTCTTTGATTTCTTTGTCAAGTGAAGGACTTCCTTCTTCAGCCACTGGATCGTCGACTTCTGCGGGATCTCCAGGGGCAGGGAAAGTGCTTCTGCAGGACACTGCCATCGGAAGGCAAAAACGTCAAAACACGACTAATCGCAGGAAGAAAAACAGAGAGAAGAAGGGGAGGGAGGAGAAGCCATCCACGATAAGAAATTTAACTTTATTGATTGGATGATTCTTGAAGACAAAAAAAGGAAAAAAAAATTACGATGAAATAAAAATACAAGGTCGGAGGTCTCAGACCTCAAGGGCGGGGGTTGGAGAACTCGGCGTCCCCGATAAGGGGGCTGCGATAGCAGTGGTGGCTGGCGAGGGACCGGCCTCGTCTTCGGACTCCTCGCCTAGGAAGCTGAGATCGAGCTTCAGAAATTTTTTGGCCACCTTCTCTTGGCAGAGCTCGAACCCCTTGATGAATGCCTCCTGGCCGAATTGGACATTCAGGTCCCTCATCTCCGCGGAGGTCTTAAATTCCTCTACCGCAAGGACTCTGGCCTTCGAGACCAGGACCGAAATCTGCTCAGCCAAGTGGCGACCTCGGCCTCCGCCTTTCTCGCCAACTCCTCCAAGGTCTGCCTCTCCTCCTCCCGGGCTTGTTTCTCTCTTTCCAGGGCCTCTTGGAGGGCGACTACTTCAGCCGTCTTTTCTTGGAGGCGAGCGACCTCGGCCCGGCAGTGCTCCTCCACCTGGACGATGTCCCTCCTCGCATGGTTCGTCACCTCGATATTGGTGAGGAGCTGGTGCCCGATCTGCAAGGACAGCTAGAGGATCAGAATAAGGGCCGAATAGCCAGGTAAATGAAGATTTGGCTACCTCAAGGAAGGACCCCAAAGAGTCCCAGACCTGCTGCTCAGGATCGATGCGGTCGATCCTCTCGACGACGTTGGACAGAATGCAACCGTCAATCAACCGCCTGATCAAGTCCCTATCATTGAAGGGATTCTCCGACCCCTCGTCGGAGCAGAGGGACTCGTCAGCAGCAGTTCGACGGCTACTCACCCTGCGGGCCATCGACTTCCTTCTCTTCCCCCTCTCGACTACGGGCGCCTCCGTGGAGCGGACCCCCGAAACAGGGGACCTAGTTAGCGGACTCCTCGAGGAGGTCCAGGGAGCCGTTGCCTCGACATCCGAGGGAATGTCAATCACTGGAGCCTCTTGGGCGGGTGCGACCAAGCTCGACTCCTCCGCCCTGGCCCTCTTCGCCGATCCGAAGGTCACGATGCCCTTCCTTTTGTGGGCCCTGAGGCCCCTGGCAAGCATCCGCGCTACTTCGGCGTCCATTCCTTAAAAAAAAAAAAAAAAAAAAGAGAGAGAAAGAAAAAGAAGTAGACAAATCAATCAAGAGTCAAAAAAAAAAAAAAAAAGAAGAGAGAAAGAGAAGAAAAGAAGAAAGAGAGGAGAAAAAGAGAGAGAAGGAAGAAGAGTGAAAAAAGAGAAAGAAAAAGAAGAAGGGCAGAAGAAAAGAAGATAAGGGAAAGGATGAAGTACTCGCAGGATCCTGGGGGCTCAGGCCAATGTTGAACAGAAATTGCTCCCTCAGAAGATTGGGAAGGGAAGGAGCGGAATAGGCAAGAGCTTCCGGGCAGCCTGGAGGTCATCCTCCCCCAGGCTGGGGGCCCGACGGATAGAATCCCTCAGAGAGCCCCAAGGGGGCAGGCCCAGTCTCAGGGTCGGGCAGTGGATGAAGAGGTATTTCCCCTTCCAATTGTGGATTGAAGAAGGGGCACCTTTCAGCAACCCCTTCTTGTCGAACTGGGGGGAGAAGTACCACCAGTCCTTCGCCGAAGGATGGCGCTTGAAAGTATAGAAGTGCCTAAACAGGGAGAGGGACGGTTGAACCTCGACTACGTGGCAAAGGGAGAGAAATCCTATCAAAAACCTAAAAGAATTCGGGGCCACAGAAGACAAGGAGATGTCTAAGAAGCGGAAGAGGGCGACAACAAAGGATGGAAGCAAAAGTCGGAGTCCGGCATGGAACGCCTCCTGATACAGGCAAAAACGATCGGGTGGGGGAGTGCTAGCCCGGTCAGAAGGGCTAGGCAGCTCCAGGTCGTACTCCGGAGGAACTCCATACTGAACCCTTATCAGAAGGAGTTCCTCCAGAGTCAGGGAACATGGAATGGTGCCTGGCGCAAAAATCGGGCGGGGCCCAGCCCCAGATGCAGGTTCATCTACAGAGCAAGGGACCTGGGGGTTTGAGGCGGAAGAACTCCCGAAACTACAGGGAGCAGAAGAGCCAGACGACATTTCGAATAACTTCGAATGAGGGCTCTAAAGATCTCGAAGAAGATGGACAGGATGAGGGGCGAGAGGTCACAGAAAACTAACTCAGAGGAATACAAAAAATAATGGCAAAGAAGAGGTCCCTAAGCGGCAGGAAGAGAGATGAAGGTGCTAGAACTAACCTAGATCACTCTGAGGGATGCAGAGGGACGAAGACAGGAACGACTTGAAGGGCGCCTATGGCCCGAGAAGACCAATTGAAACGAGGCTCTCGAAGGGAGGGCAGACACTGATAGAACTCTGGAATGGAATAGGGCCCCTAAAGGTGGAAGGACGGGTTTAAATAGACCCTAGGATCCGGCGCCATAATGATCGCGAATCCCCCTAGGCCAGCCCGCACCCGACACTTGTCCCACTCCCCCGACAGGTGGCTAAAAGCGACTGACGGATTGGCAGAGTCATTATGGAGCCGTGCCTGGGCCAGTGTATCGGCGGGAATTTCGAAGGGTCCCTTCGTATCGCCCCGATTCGAAAAGACTCCAGCACGCGCACATTTAATGCCCAAAATATCTGGGAGCGGTCGTGCGCAGGATTCGAGGGGATGACTTCGGCTGCGCCAATCTCTCTGTACTTCCTTCGCTCGAAATTCGAACTCGAAAGTAGGGGGACTGGTGTTGGTATAAAATACCCACGGCCAAAGTTCTCGACGGGATTAACCCTTGCGGGCTCTGTCCAGAACTCCGAGGGGGACTCCGCCCGGACTCCTATGGGAGCCGGGCTCCGCCCACAACTTCAACTCTGAGAGGACTCCGCCCGGACTCCTACGGGAGCCGGGCTCCGCCCACAACTCCAACCTCAAGGAGGACTCCGCCCGGACTCCTACGGGAGCCGGGCTCCGTCGCCAACTTCAGCTGCCGGTAGGCTCCGTCCGGACTCCCACGGGAGCCGGACTTTGCACCTGACTTTAATTGCAGGGGACTCCGCCCGGACTCCTACGGGAGCCGGGCTCCGCCCACGACTTCAACCGCAAGGAGGACTTCGCCCGGACTCCTATGGGAGCCGGGCTCCGTCACCAACTTCAACTGTCGGTAGGCTCCGTCCGGACTCCCATGGGAGCCGGACTTTGCACCTGACTTTAATTGCAGGAGGACTCCGCCCGGACTCCTACGGGAGCCGGGCTCTGCCCATAACTTCAACTCTGAGAGGACTCCACCCGGACTCCTACGGGAGCGGAGCTTCGCCCACAACTCCAACCTCAAGGAGGACTCCGCCCGGACTCCTACGGGAGCCGGGCTCCGTCGCCAACTTCAACTGCCGGTAGGCTCCGTCTGGACTCCCACGGGAGCCAGACTTTGCACCTGACTTTAATTGCAGGGGACTCTGCCCAGACTCCTATGGGAGCTGGGCTCCGCTCACGACTTCAACCGTAAGGAGGACTTCGCCCGGACTCCTACGAGAGTCGGGCTCCGTCGCCAACTTCAACTGCCGGTAGGCTCTGTCCGGACTACCACAGGAGCCGGACTTTGCACCTGACTTTAATTGCAGGAGGACTCCGCCCGGACTACTACGGGAGCCGGGCTCCGCCCACAACTTCAACTCCGAGAGGACTCTGCCCGGACTCCTACGGGAGCCGGGCTCTGCCCACAACTCCAACCTCAAGGAGGACTCCGTCCGGACTCCTACGAGAGCCGGGCTCCGTCGCCAACTTCAACTGCCGGTAGGCTCCGTCCGGACTCCCACGGGAGCCGGACTTTGCACCTGACTTTAATTGCAGGGGACTCCGCCTGGACTCCTACGGGAGCCGGGCTCCGCCCATGACTTCAACCGCAAGGAGGACTTCGCCCGGACTCCTACGGGAGCTGGGCTCCGTCGCCAACTTCAACTGCCGGTAGGCTCTGTCCAGACTCCCACGGGAGTCGGACTTTGCACCTGACTTTAATTGCAGGAGGACTCCGTCCGGACTCCTACGGGAGCCGGGCTCCGCCCACAACTTCAACTCCGAGAGGACTCCGCCCGGACTCCTATGGGAGCCAGGCTCCACCCACGACTCCAACCTCAAGGAGGACTCCGTCCGGACTCCTACGGAAGTCGGGCTCCGTCGCCAACTTCAATTGCCGGTAGGCTCCGTCCGGACTCCCATGGGAGCCGGACTTTGCACCTGACTTTAATTGCAGGGGACTCCGCCCAGACTCCTATGGGAGCCGGGCTCCACCCACGACTTCAACTGCAAGGAGGACTTCGCCCGGACTCCTACGGGAGCCGGGCTCCGTCGCCAACTTTAACTGCCGGTAGGCTCCGTCCGGACTCCCACGGGAGCCGGACTTTGCACCTGACTTTAATTACAGGAGGACTCCGCCCGGACTCCTACGGGAGCCGGGCTCTGTCCACAACTTCAACTCCGAGAGGACTCCACCCGGACTCCTATGGGAGCCGGGCTCCACCCACGACTCCAACCTCAAGGAGGACTCCGCCCGGACTCCTACGGGAGCCGGACTCCGTCGCCAACTTCAACTACCGGTAAGCTCCGTCCGGACTCCTACGAGAGCCGGACTTCGCACTTGACTTTAATTACAGGAGGACTCCGCCCGGACTCCTACGGGAGCTGGGCTCCGCCCATGACTTCAACCGCAAGGAGGACTCCGCCCGGACTCCTACGAGAGTCGGGCTCCGTCGCCAACTTCAACTGTCGGTAAGCTCCGTTCGGACTCCTACGGGAGCCAGACTTTGCACCTGACTTTAATTGCAGGGGACTCCGCCCGAACTCCTACGGGAGTCGGGCTCCGCCCATGACATCAACCGCAAGGGGGACTCTGCCCGGACTCGTACGGGAGCCGGGCTCCGTCGCCAACTCCGACCGCTGCCGAACTTCAGCCGATGGATCTGCACTCCCAAGCGCGACACAGCAACCACCGCGATCCTGCTCCACTTCCTGCGGTGGATTCCGCGCAGCTCCATCATTCCCTGATAGACCGCTATAACAGCCACGACTCTGCTCCACCTTCCACGACGGATCCCGCGCCGCTCCACTATTCCCTGGCAGACCGCTATGATGCCCACGATCCTGCTCCACCTTCTGTAATGGATACTGCACAATTCTCCCATCCTCCGGCGAGTCACGACAACGGACGCCGCTCCACTCCCTACGGCAGACTCCACGTGGCGTGCTACAGTGAGGGCCACGGGTCCACTCCACTACTCCTCGCAACAAATTCCTCCTGATCATGGGCCGCCCACTACCAGACAGTTATGAACGTCGCTATCAATCTGTTGCCCCCTCCGTCTATAAAAGGGAAACCCCAGATACGTTATTCTATAAGCTCTCGTTTTTACCTAAAAACTCTGCTAAATTCTCTGTTCGAGCACTCCATTCTTGTTGAGGCAGAGAACTGACTTGAGCGTCGGAGGGTCTTGCCGGAGCAACCCCACCTCCGATTTAGACTTCCTTTGCAGGTCCCGGTGGCGACCGCGACTCCCTCGACTCCAGCTTCTCCGGTGCAAGCGGATTTTTGCACCAACAATCATCTTTTTTTCTTGCATTGCATAAGTCCATAAAACGTCTTAAGGACATAATCCTAAACAAGATAAGGTGAAAATTTTATCACCTTTTTTTGGCCCACAAATCACTATCGTGCATATTGCATTGACCTAAATCTTAATTTAAAATCAATTAGATGTTGGCCCCTAAGGACTCTCGAGCTCAATAGGACAAGGGATCCTGAGAGTTGGATCAGATTAGGATTAGTCAGTTTGACTGGTGTCTAGAAAAATAGTTCAGGGACTACATCCTAAAGGAAGGTGGTTATTTAATTGGTTTCGTTCGCTTACTTGACCAACTCAGTTAGTGTCTAAGAAAAGCAACAGATGGACACCCACCAACTTTATACTTATCTAGTCAGTTGAGTGGCTAGTCTTTTACCTGGAGTGCTCAAAGACAATCTTAGCAGTTAGGAGCTATCTAGATCTAGGGTTATCCTTAACTAAGATTGTTTGCATAACTTGATTACTAACCTACAACCATTAACCCTAATTAAAATACTCTTCTCTATTGTCTCTCGATTTAGGACTCCTTAAGCTCTCATCTTTAGAATTCTCTTCTCATCTATTTCTCTTTCCTCTTCTCTTTAAAAAAAAAAAAATTGCAAAAATAACTAAAAATTCTCAAATTTTTTCTTGGATAAAGATATCTGGTCGATTAGTGAGAATTGATTCAAATCCTATCCTAATCCAAAAAAATTTTGAGTCCACAATGAGTGAAGTCAATCAACCTCAGGTCCTAAAAGATCTTTGCTATCCTGTTGGGTCAACCCAACCATCTTGTATTAGACTTTTCCAAACCAATGCAACAACTTTTAAAATTAAACCTCAAATCATTAACATGCTCCCTAAATTCACTGGTAATGAAGATGCATATATTTTTATTAGAGAATTTAAGAAAGTATGTGACACCATGAGAATACACCAATTGTCAGATGATGCTATTAAACTTAGGCTGATTAATTTTGCTCTCAAGGACAGTGCTAAGAAATGGTTATTTAGTCTACCTAACCACTCGATCACAACTTGGGATGGATTTGTAAAAACTTTTTTGAGAAAATTTTTTCCACATCATAAAACAGCTAAGTTAAGAAATGAAATTAACCAATTTTATCAATTTGGGGGTGAGTCTTTCTGGAAGTATTTTGATCATTTCAAGAACCTTTTAACCCAATGCCCACACCATGGAATTGAGACTTGGAGACTATACCAAACCTTTTATAAGAGACTAGATCCAAACTCTAGAACCATGCTAGAGTCAATGTGTCAGGGCCAGTTTATGCATAAGGAAGCCAATGAAGCCTGGCAATTCTTAGAGGATCTAGCAGAAAAAAGCCTGCAGTGGGAAGTAACTAGGGAATCTACAAGAGGTGCTATGTACCAAGTATCCATATCTCTAGCTACAGAGGCCAAAATAGATACTATACTACATAGGTTAGAGGCCTTAGAACTCAAGGGACACACCCAAGTGAACCAAGTTTTAACATCTACTTGCAATGGATGTAACGTCACAGACCACATCATGGAAGAACATCCCTTTTTGACGAACCCAACTGGGAATGAAGTAACACAGGTTAATGCTGCCTATTATAAATCTACAAATGACTCTTATGCACCAACATATAATCCAGGATGAAAGAATCACCCTAACTTTTCTTGGTCACAAGGGTCAAATCCCAATAGACCTGTCCTTAATCAATCCAATCAAAGGCCCACTCAACCATCAAATTATTCCCAAGACTTCAACAATGATCAAAGGCTTAATTCACTAGAAAAAGGGTTAGAGATTTTAATAAAAACTACTTCTGATAGTATACAATTTAATGACCAAAAGCATAATTCACTAGAGAAAAGCCTTAAAGCCTTGACAAAAAACACAAACAATTTTATGCAAACCACGGGCCAACTTGTAAATTCAAACACTCAAGCCATTGTCCATCTAGAAATGCAATTAAGTCAGTTGGCTACCACCATCAGTGAAAGAGAAAAAGAAAAATGGCCAAGCCAACCTGAACCTAACCCAAGAGCCCAAATTGGTCAATAATCTCAACTTGAAGGTTGATTCAACCATATAAATACAATTCACACCTTAAGGTCTGAGAGACAAGTAGACAATCAGGTACGTTTAACTGAGAACCAAAAAGACCAACTGACTGAACCACAAACTGATCAAACCAAGTCTGACGAGCTTGAATCAACAGAGGTTGATGAGCCATCCAAGCCAATTGCAGAACCCATCACTAGGTTCAAGTAAGTTGAGACATCAACCACCAATCCTATAGCTCCTTTTTCAAATAGACTTAGGTCCAACAAATACTTAGCCCACATGGATCAAATCTTAGAGATATTCAAATAAGTAAAAATAAATATTCCTCTGCTAGATATGATCTAACAAGTTTTTACTTACGCTAAGTTCCTCAAAGACCAATACACAAAGAAGAAGACCACTAATGTTCTCAAGAAAGCCTTCTTGGCAGCTAGTGTGAGCTCATATCTTTCAAGCCACATGTCAGTCAAGTATAAAGATCCAAGGTCTCCTACAATCTCATGTGTCATTGAGAAAACTATCATTGATAGGGCCTTGTTAGACCTAGAGGCTAGTGTGAATATCTTATCTTATTTGGTCTATAAGAAATTGGGGATAGAAGAATTAAAGCCTACAGAAATTATGTTGTAATTGACAGACCGATCAGTAAGAATCTCCAAGGGAGTTGTAGAGGATGTGCCAATCAAGGTCAGTGATTTCATTTATCCTGTGAATTTTGTGATCTTAGAAACTGAATCAGTGTCAAACCCAAAAGGTCACATCCCAGTCATCTTAGGTGGACCATTTTTAGCAACCACCAATGCCCTGATCAACTGTCACGATGGACTCATGAAGCTCTCATTTGAAAACATATCCATTGATCTTAATATTTTTAATCTTGAAAATAAAAAAGATCAATTAGTTGATGTAAACTTGATCCAGGATAAGATCTATGAGACCATTGACCCAGGGAAAGAAGATTTTAACTGTAATCTTTGGTCAGATCAAAAATTTGAAATAGCTTATAAAATTTTTTCATCCAGTGATCAAAGAGTTCATCTACAATGGCAACCACTTGTCAAATCACTTGTAAAGATGAATTTTCTGAATGAACCAATTGAAGAAATTCAAGTCCAGAAGGTTAATGCCCACCTTGATTCACCTCACCCACCTTATCCACTTGAATTTGTCAATCCAATATTTGATATGGATAAGTGAGGTAGAATTAGTATGGTCTGGCTGAAGACGTTAAACTTAGCACTCTTTGACAGGCAATCCAAATTTTTTTTATTTTATTTTAACTAATCTTCATTTTTTTTAGGAATAAAGGACTGCTCTATGTGAAAGCACTTGTCAATAATTTGTTCTGGTTGAAGATAATAAACTTAGTACTTTTTGGGAGGCAACCTAGTTTTAGCTTTTACTTTTGCTTTCTTTTACATTTTGTTTAGGTTAATTGATTCTTGCTTTATAGAGATTTGAAGATAATATTGGCTAAGTTGGGAGGAGAATCAATTTTGAAAAGACTTCTGGATTAGGTGACATCTCTCTTTTTCTTTCTCTTTTTATGCACCCTTTATTTTTTTTACTCCATTAAGGACAATATCGATTAAGTTGGGGGGAAGAATAATAAAAATTTTTGAATTTCTTAAGTCCTCAAGTAAGTATTTAGTATTTAAGCACTTGATTACACTTAAGAATCGAGTTAAACCAATCATTTTTTAAGAAAATTAATGTACAAATTAGAGAGTTTGTGAGATATTGAGGGATCAAGTATTAAAAAAACTCAATAAGGAGTTAAGTTTAAAACTTAAATAATTTTTTAAATTTTTCTACCAGCATCAAAGAAGAGTTTACTTCTTATGGACTTGTGTAGGGTAACTATATATTTTTTTATATATTTAATATTAAAAAAAATTTAAGTACTTTATGCTGAGTAACTGGGCCTCTTTGCCTAAGCAAGTATTGAGTTTCGCATCAAAAGGTATGAAGAGAAAAGAAGTTTTGTTGTAAAGCTAGTTTTTACTCGTAGTCTGTTTGATTTGAGTAAGTAGATTCGAGGGGTATTCTATATCTAGTGCCCTAAAGCTATTTGATTTGGGAGTCATTGGTTGAAAACTCGCTACATGGGTCAAACAGAAAGTTTAAGGGGTTAAGACATTCAATAGCAGTACAATATTTAAAAATAATAATAATAAATAAAAGATGGAAGTAACAATATACTTGTCCATATGAGGTTAATGATTTGAAGATAAAGGTAGAAATAATTTAAAAAAATTCAAAAAATATTTAGTGTTCTTAGCTTAACTCCCACATTGATTAGTATTAATACTCCAATGACATACCTCATTCACGCTCTACTGAATATCAGTGGCTTTTTAAAAATTATTTGATAAAATTCAAAATTTTAAGTTAAAAGATACTTAATTCTAAATTCTTTCTTTACTCGAGGATGAGCAAAGTTCAAATTGGGAGGTGTGATAAGTGGTATATTTTTATATTTATTAAAGATATTTTTAGTAATTTATGGTGCTAATATCTTCTTAAAAATCTAATTTTATGAATAAATTAGATTTTTTTATAAAAATAAATAATTTAAAAAAAATAAAATTAGAGTATATTTATGAAAAATAGATATTGATTTAATTGAGAATCTAAATACCAAAATATTAAAAAATTAATAAAAAATTTAATGCATATTTTTTTTTAATTTTTTAGATAAAAATCAGAGCAAAAATCAAGTGAAAATATCCTAAAAATAAATTTTATTACCTTCAGTGCATGGAGGACTGGTTGCTCAGTCCACAGAGTCTGGGTGCGGTCCATCGAAAATAATACGCAGTCCACAGGCATGGCTCACAGCGGGTTGAGATGATTTTATGCGATCCAACGATCTACAATCATTCTGACTCAGATCCAACAGCTGTTGTTCATTGTCGGTTGATAAGAGGAAGCTTTTGCACAATCTGATGATCAAAACTTAATCTATCACACGATCAGATGGCCAGCATCATTTCTGACTTTGATAAGGAGTTAAACTGCATGATTTGATGGCCTAGAACAAATTTGAACCTAGATCGAATAGCTGTGGTTGAATCTGACTTTGATAAAGATTAAAACAATGATTTTTTATCAGATCTGAGCAATCCCAAGCTGATCCAATGGTCAGAAATAATTGTAAAGGGTTTTATACGATTTCTTAGGGTTTTAGGACTCTTTTTCCTACCAAAAAAATATGAAAAATTCATCTATAAATAGGAGACTTGAGAATAAGTGTAGAGAGAAGAAAAAAATAAAAAAAAATAAGAAAAAAATAGAGAAAAAAATTAAGAAGCTTTAGGGATCAAATATTGGAAGATTATGAAGCTAGAGATCTTGATGCATGGCTAAATAACTTTAATCCAGGAATACGATGAAGCCTGTAAATGGATTTTTATTTTTTATATTTAATTTTTATGTAATAAAATTATACTTTTATTTTATATCTTTTTATTTTTTTGAGATATTGATCTAGTCTACATGATTTATACCCTGTACTGACATACCGTGATCCCTGGATACGGTATGTACTTAAGAGAGATAGATCATGGTATGTTAGATTAAATTTTATATCTTGTAATTGAATTTAGATAGTTTATACTCTGACAAAATGAGCTATAATCTACTGATACAGTCCGTATCTCTTAGAGATAAGCTATGCTAATATCTAAATCATAAGAATTAATATTGCAACATAAGAAAAAAAAGAAAATAAATCTAATTTGCATGGTGGATTCGAAATTTTTGAGTTATTTCTCTGACTTATTTTCTTTCACAAATTAATTTATATTTATAATTAAATTCTTACTATTTTATTTTTTTAATCTTTCTACAATCAATTCTCTTTTATTTCTTTTTAAACAAAAAAAAGATAATCACCCTAAATCTCCATGGAAACGATCCTTACTCACCCTATCAATATAGTTTGAGTTGGTTTTGATTCTTGACCGCCTACGACAGCGATCAGTATTTCTTACCCTATGTCCCACAATAGGTAGTTTGGCCATTTATCCTTGAAGGCAAAATTTATAAACCAAAAATGACTCGAGAGTCGATGAGCTTAAAAGCTCATGCCATTTTTTTTTGTTTATTTTATCTCCTCCAATATGACCAAATTTGAGGTTCCATATATACTTTGGATTCATCTCATTTTTGGATCTCTCAGACCCTATGGTACTCACTATCTGCTCAGATATCGATATCTAACAGATCCAACATATCTTATGAAGGTACATCCCTTATCTTTTTTTTAGGTTTTTCAAGTATACAGGATAGTTTCTTCTTTGGCTTGCTCTTGGACTTAGGTTTCTTCATGGACTTCTTCTTCTAAGTGGACCTTCTATTGAAAGTAGAAGCTCGCTCCACAATAAGAACCCTATCCCTTGAACTCTTCAAGATCTCTTCGGTAGTCACCAAGATGTTTAACATTTTAACCATACAATCGATTTAATTCATATGGTAGTTTACTATAAACTGTCCATATGAACTGGTAAGAGATTGTAGGATCAAATTCATTCATAATTCCTTATTCATGGTTGAGCTTCTCAAGCTCATCTAAATCTCCAATTATTGTTAAGCAATGATCATGAACTAATTGTCTTTTGATCAATTATCGAATGAGTTGGTAACATAGGGATATCCTGAACATGATATAAGCTTAACCCTTCGGAATATAAAACTATTTTAGATTTTTGAGCCAGCCTTTATAACTTATTTGGTTAGTCAAGTGGTTTTTAATATGTGAGCTAAAAGATTTGAAGCTGATATTTTATTCTATTAAAGGGTAGAGATTTTAGTTAAATTTTTATACTTATTTTTATTATTTATTCTAGGATCTTTTAAAATAAATATGCCTTTGAATCTCTTATACTCCTCAGGTAAAGAAATGAAAATCCTTCATGACTAGGGTTTCAAGTGGATATTGTGGTCCCACCAATCGACATACCACCTTAAACAGTTATTGACAATGTATCGATCAATGAGTGGATAACTCTTGTTCAATGCTTTTCAAGCAAATTATAGTGATCATCGATCTCTAATTTTTGAAGGCTTACCTAATAGTTATTGGTCTCATTCCTTAGTTAAGTCAGACCAATCATTTACCATTGGATGTAAAGCCATTATTGGGTTCCTCACCTAACAGTTATTGGGTCCAACCCTATCTCTACCTCGAAGCATCTCATGCTATAGAGTGGTTACGTCTTCTCTGATGTAATAGAACCATTATATCTAATCGAGAATAATCAACATCTAGAAAGGCTTGCACATCTAGAACGATAGAAGACCACTCAACTTAATATTTTTATGATGAGATTTAATTTAGATCTTCTTAGATTTTAATTATTTATTTATATCATATGTAAATCTATAATTAAATTGGATCTACTAGTGAGATCGTGTCTTGACTTATCAAGACCAGACTCATGGTGCAATATAATCATGGTAAACTCAACACTAAGCAACCCAAATCAGAATTTGACCAACCAAATTGGTCAGATAAGTGATGATCGGTGGGAGGCTCTCTGCTACTGATACAATAGTTCTAATTAAGTAACCACCTTTCAAAGCACTTATCTTAGACACCAATAGGTCAACCTATTTCATATTGGGCTTGGCTTTTGGTTCTTCACTACAAATTTAGATTGCATCCATCTAAAGTGTATTCATGATATAACCCTACTCCTAAGATTTGTAGTGATTCATGGAGATCACCACATGTATCCATAGAAAACACATGCATGACTATCCATAGTCCTTATATTCATGCTAATTTTTTATGATGTTTTATGTATTTTCATCCTAAAACAATCATACCACATAACGAGCCTCGTTATGCTTGGGCAACCTTATATTAGGATGATCTTAGATTGATTTATAAAATCTATGTTCAATCAAATTACTCTAATTTAAAAACATCCATATCATTATAGATCATATCAAGATGAATCTCTATCTATGAACATCATCTCATGCATGAACATATAATAAAAATAAATTTAGATTTAATAGGATTTATATCACATAAAAATTAGATACCAAATTTATAGATGCATGGACATAAAAAATTAGATTTTTAGATCTTAAAATAATTTTTAGATCTTAAAATCAATGCATGAACATAAAATAAACTAAATTTTAGATCTAAAAATAAATTTTCAGATCATGAAATCTATTACATGAATTTCAATCATTCAAATTTTCAGATCTAAAAATATATTTTCAGATCTAAAACTCCATCTCCTTTCCATAATCATTTATGATTTTATATTTAAAAATAATTTTTAAATATAAAATCTAATCTTAATCTTGCAATAATGAGATGGCTTTGACATTTTCAAACACTATCACATGGTGATCCAGTATGCATGCAAAGATTTTAAAATTTTTTCAATACACAGTGGAAGAAAATTTTAAAATTTTTTCAACATCATTTTAGGACAACCATGCAACATAACATATCAATGCTATGCCAGAAAAACCTTATATCAAGATGATGTTAAAATAAAACTCTAATTAGATCTTATCTAATTAAGTATGCATAGAGATCATATCTCAATATAAAGTCAGGCATCATTTTATGTATAAGATTAAAATTCAAGTAAAAATAGGAATTTGATTTTTATCTTTGCACGGATAGATCTTCACCATAATTCGATGATCCATGGATATCTTCATGATCTATTGGAGCCACGATCCGATGATCTGTGAATGTCTTCAAGATCTTTTTAAAGTCGTACAAGTGTCTGACCTCTACAGATATCTATACGAGATTGATCTGATCATGAGATCCCGATCTCATCATGGTGTTAGCTCTCTTATAGAGATCGCTCCTTTAATTTTGGATTTAGTGTGATAGATATTCTTCTGCTCCTACTTTAAATTTGTATGTTAGATTGTAAACCATTAAGGTGTTCTTGGGTTTAGGATTTGATGTAACGATATTTTATAATAAAAATTTTAAAATCCATGCAACCACTGTGCCATCAACATCCTACAATGGTATCAGAGCCATCCTTATTGGTTCAATCAAATGATCATGCTTGGGTGTAGGATTGTTGATCACCTAGGTTTTGTTGTTGGCTATGTGATAGAAATGTTTAAATTTCATGTCTTGATTTGAATTTCATATAGATATATTGTAGCATGTTGATGTACTTTGCTATGATTGCTTCATGTATTTGAAATACAGTAGCTGTTACATTGGTAGAATGTGCATTAGATCAGAAAGCCCTCTTAAAATTATATTAAGTTATAGTGCTGAAAACCAAAAGCTAATGAAGTTTGGGACTGATTGATCAATTGGTGTCTCAAAAAGTGTCAAAGATGATTACTTAATTAGGATCATTGCGAAAGCCTAGGGAACCTCCCACCTACTTACCTAGCCAATTTAGTTGATGAGTTTTGAATTCATAATATTTTGTATTGAAGACACTACATGGGCCTTCCTTCATACTAAGTCAATATTATGTTAAGAGCCATAGTAGGTTTGTTGTGCAACCATAAGGCTTGCTATGGAGACTGATATGATACTATCTTGGTGCAAGAGATGCTTATGATATGTTTGGATATGTTGCTTTGTTGTGCAACTACAAGGATAATATTTTTCAGATATGATTGTGTGAAAATGAAGGGTCTGACTTAACTAAAATATTATAGTTTATTGTGCAACTACAAGACTATAAGTGTTTTAGAGATTAAGATGAAATTGAGAATTTTATGAGATGCAATTGGAAAGAGTTTCTTATCTATGAACTCATAAAGGTTTGTTGTGCAACACAAGACCTATATGAGGAATCAGGATCTCAATCCCACTAAGAAAATTAATTAAAATTTTTTGTTTATCATAGGAGAGGACTGTGGTACTCGATAAAATAGTAGGGTAATAATTAGACAAAAGTTCTTTTCTAGTTGTAAATATATCATTATGAGTAGTTTGCTTATGTAATATTCTTCACTTATGTAGATAAATTCTACATTATGACATCTTCACTATCACTGAGAGGCATCTTGGATGCCAACAAATTGATCAGTCTAAACTATTTGGATTGATTGAGGAATTTAAAAAATATTCTCACTCAGGAGAAGCTTTCCTATATCCTCGATGCCCCTAACATAGATCCAGTTGAAAAAGATGCTACTGAGGAGGAGGTAGCCACATATAAGATGTGGTAGAATGATAGTTCGACTGTTAAATATATCATGCTGGCCTCCATGAGCAATGAGTTACAATGGCAATATGAAAGCATTGATAAGCAATCTATACTTCTCAATTTAAAAGAGCTGTATGGAGAACAGAGTAGAACTGCTAGATATGAGATATCTAAGTAGTTATTCTATGCTAGGATGGGTGAAGGTACATCTGTACAGGACTATGTTCTTGTGGTAATTAACTTGATCAGTAGATTAAGTCAATTAGGTTTAGTTATGGATGGCGAGCTAAGTCAGGATCTAATCCTGCAATCACACTCAGAATCTTTCTCTCAATTTATTATGATTATCATATAAACAAACTAAATACCACTGTGCTTGAGCTGTTAAATATGCTAAAGATAGCTGAGAGCCATATCAAGAAGAAAAAGGCTCTACTTCTTCTCCTAAATGGGATCTCCAAGAAAAAAGCAGGCATGAAGGGTTCAAAGAAAAGGCTGAACCCTAAGAGTAGCATGATGAAGAGCAAAAAGGAGAAGAAAGTCTCCAGACCAAGTATCTATTTCCACTGCGGTAAGGAAGGCCACTGGAAAAGAAATTGCTAGAGTTTTCTTGCAACTATAAAGTTTGGTGCAAGTGTTGCATCAAGAGGTATGTATGCGATACATACCAATTTGTCATTGAGTTCTTCAATTTTAAATTCATGGATATTGGATACTATTGAAGCAATGGATCTCTATGTGGGATCTTCTAAAAACACCACAATCCAGCAATAATGGGGCATCCAAGAAGGGGGAATTCCAAATAAGGCAGGCGGCAATAAGGAGGTGGATCTTGATAGCTTTCTACTAGGGTTTCTTGCAAATCCTAGAACCTTTAGACATTTGGGTGGCTTGGAGATCTGGAGAACACCCAAAAGAGAGGAAGAAGTAAGAGACAGATGTTCAAGACTAGATAGAGGGCAGCCACAAGTGGGGGCGGCAATAACTAGGCACCTTGGATGGGGGCACCTTCACCTTTGAAAGCCTAGGTGCTTCTCTTCCTCTTGTTGTGTGGTGGCTAGGATTTGGGAGAGAGGAGCTAGGGCGTGTAAGAGATAGAGAGAGAGGAGAGTTGTTAGGAAAAAAATCTCTTTGATTGATTCCACCACCATCATTAGATTATAATGATGAGTATTTATACATTAGGGTTTCCTCATGTTTCCAAACACCAACATGAACCCTAATAAAACACTAGCTAAAAAAACTCCCAATGCTAAGCCCATTTAGAAAGAACTCACTCAAATCTATGTACACCTATGTCTTGTATGCTCTCAACCCCTTGGACCAAAACCTAGCCTATTTACCACTTAGCCCCTTGAAGCCCCTGAACCCGAGCCTCAAGCCCATGAAGGCTGATAGCCTCCACCCTAGGACCCAAACCGGCCCTAGACTCTTTGAGCCAACTCCATGGCTCATCTCCTAGCCTCCCAAGGCTTGGGAGCAGTATATCTAAACCAACAATCTCTATCTTGGTGCTCCAAAAGCCTTGGCAAACCTCGCGCGGTCCATCTGCACTAACCTATTATCGTCGTGCACCCTAACAGTACCTTGTGCAAACCCCATCGCCAATGCCAAATTCTTCAACCTTGGAGCTTCTTTGGAGGCCTCTAATATGTCCACCTCCCCTTGGACAGAAGGTCCTTCCTTGTATTTGGGCACCCATATACATCTTGTAGGCTTTCTTCTGCTGGACAACTGCACCAACCACTGCTTCAGGTTCTCCTTGAGGGACTGCAGTTCCTCTGGCATGCTCTGAGCCCACCTATCTGCTCTTTGGCTTACCTTAGCCTCCTCATAGGTATCAAGATCCCCTCATACTACTAGCAATGCATATGACACCGTCTCCTCAGAACTATTCCTTTTCGACTGCCGCACATCTCGCATCAACATGTGCAGTGCATCACCACTATTGATGCTGAAATTTTTCTCCTTCCCTTGCACCCCTCCATCCTAAACATGTGCCAAATCTCCCTTCACATGTGGAGGTACCTCTGGCTGGTCCTCCACCTAAATACTTAGCCCTTCTGGTGCACCTACAGAAGATAAAAATTGAAAACAAGATCAGCTACCCAATGCTGTCCTATTGGGCCTCCTGCTGCTCCACCACTACTGCTGCCATTTCAGATCCTCCACACACCGTGAATCCTTCTGAAACCACCAAGAGAAAATCATTCTCCTCTAAATCAGCAACAGCACTCAAAAAATTAGCCTCTTCCCTTCCTCCCTTGCACTTCTTCCTAAGTGGATAATCTCGCTTAAAGTACCTTGCTTCATTACACTTGAAGCACCTTACTGTGAGCTCAGGTGTGGTGCTCCCAAGCCTTGGGAACATACAAGAGGCCAAGGAGTTAAGAGATGAGCCAGTCGAAGCATCATCCAGGGAGCTAGTAGAGAAATCAAGGGATCCGAGGTACTATAGATACCTCAAATCAGGGCGATATCTAGGGTTCTTCACTTCGCAATACCTCAGACCGATGTGGTATCGAGGGTAGCTCAAGTCAGTGAGCTATCTTGATGGTTGCTGATCCAAACATCGACATGAATTAGGTAGAGCTGAGGTATTTGCATCCGGGTCTGTGGTGTAGCTTATTTGGCTCCAGCATCCTTAGTTACCTCGGCTGGACTATTTTTTAGGTCTGACAGAAGCAGTATAAGTTTGCTGGTTGGGCCTAGGGTTGGATTTGATCTTAGGTGACTTAGGACCTTCATTAAAGAGATCTTAAGGGTCTACTTTATGGTTTGGACTAGGTTTAAGTCTGAAGGATGAGTGCATGGTGAGACATGGGTGTATATGGGCTCTGTGAGTGCATAGTGGGTTAGTTATTGGGAGTTTTGTTGAGCTTGGGCTTGACCCTTTTGTATAGATATATATACATATAATTAGGATAAAAATTATGGTACTCCTATATTGTATGTTGAATACAGATACAAAATAAAGCTCTTTCTCCCAAGAACTCTACCGTCGCCTTATCTTCTCTCCCTTCTTCTCGAATCTAGGGCATTCTTGATCGCCCTCATTCTTGAATATATATCTGCGTGCTTCCACATCTAGTTAATCTTTTTTCTTTTGTTGCTAGCTAATCACCAAATTTTCATGCACAGTCTGTAGTTGCACCAACATTTGGTATTAGAGCAGGGTCGCATGGAGGAAAGAAGGAAGGCATCGCCTAGGGTTTCTGCATCTAGATTCTATGGCACCAGATTTTATCCTAAAACTTTTCTTATCTTCTTCGTGGTGATCTCCTATTTGAAGTGGAGAGGTTCTGCACATGGAAGAGGTGAAAGAGAAGCTGTTAGGGTTATTTTTTGGCATGTGATTGCAGATGGGTGTTAGGGTTGTAGGTTTTGTAATGGCTTCAAGTGGATTCAAGGTAGACTTCGAGGAGTTTGATGGCAAGGAAAACTTTACCCTATGGCAGCAAAGGGTAAACGATTTGCTGGTTCAACAAAGGATCTATAAGGTCTTGATAAGGGAGAGATTGAAAAGGATAAGTGCTGAGGATTGGGAGGAGTTGGAAGAAATAGCTTTCAATACCATCAGGATGTGCTTGGCTGACCAAATGTTTCCCGAGGTTTGTACAAAGACTATGGTGAAGGGTCTCCAGATAAGATTGAAAAATACATATATGGAAAAGAACATGACGAACATGCTATGGTTGAAGAAACAACTATATAGTTTGAGGATGCTCGAAGGAGGAGACCTCGTTGCTCACATTCAGAGGTTTAATCAAGTCTGCTCAGAGGTGATGAGTCTGGATGTGAAGATTGAAGAGGAGGATCGGGCATTATTGCTAGTATGTTCTCTCTCAGTGTCGTATGACAGTCTTATAATAACCCTAATTTATAGGAAGGAGACCTTAAACTATGAAGAGATTATTGGGGTGCTCAAATCTAATGAGCAAAGAAAAAAGATCTGTAAAAAAAATCCTAACTCTGAGGTTCTGGCTGTGAATAAAAGGCAAGAAAGCCCGAAGGAGAAGGTTAGGGGTAAATCCAAGGGCATATTAAAGTCTCAGAATCAGAATAAAGTCTTGAAGTGTTACAAGTGCCGTCAGACTGGACACTTGAAAAGGAATTATCCCCTTTGGAAATTAGGAAAGGGGAAGGCTAGCAAGAGCGAAGACATTGCATCTGTAAGTAGTGGAGATGATATATTGGTGGTATCAGATGCATCCACAGGGTGCGATACTGTATGGACGTTAGTTCAACATGCTTATATCACTACATATCTCATTTGGAGTGATTTGCTACCTATGAGTGTTGGAATTCGAAGTTGGGGGCATGCATGTGTGTTTCAAAATTTTATTTTCTAAACACTGTAGTAGAATACAAGATTAAAATACTTTTAATCTGAATCATGCATGCATAAAAATATAAAATCATAAGGATCTAATTCATGTGCTGAAATTGACATATGCTGAAATTCAAATTATGGTCAAATCGCATACCTATTTCCCAATCCCTTTCTTTGAATCTGGATCTGAAAGAGAAGAGATTTTCTTCTAGCCGCATAAGTGTTTGGCCTCTATAGGTATTCACTCGAGATCAGCCTAGAATAGTCCTCTTCAAATTAAATTTTCTTCTCTAAAAAAATTCAACCTGCTGAATCTGAACAAAGTCTGGATCATGATCAACACTTGATCTCTTTCTTTGATCTTCTTCTTCTCTTCTTCTCTTGCCTTTCACCCTTGCTTTGTGCTACTACAAAACACCAGCAACCAGCAATAGATGGAATGCCCAACAGCCTAGGGCGTGAGGATGCCCAAGGAGAAGAGGAGGGAGGAAGAGAGGGCATGTGGGACTTCTATGGGGCATGGGTGGCTACTAGTTGGATGCATTAGAGATCTTATGGGATGTACTTTTAAATAAGCATGAAGATTGAATCCTATTCAATCTCATACAAGTCCTACTTGCATTGGGTTTCCTAATAACTTAAGTTATCCAACTTACTTTAGGAGATCCTTTAGGTGCCAACAATTGAAACTCTTTCACCCATTATTTCACACTCCAAAACATACCCAAGGGATGCCCCATATAAGATCAAGAGACTCTCTAATCATAGGACATGCCCAACTTGATCAAATCAAGGTGGTGCCTAAGATAAACTATCAAGGAGATTAATTAGGGACTTGCATCCTAAATTCAATTGATCCAAAATCTTAGACACCCAACAATTAGAGTCAAATAAATTTTATTCATGTAGTTATTAGCAGGTAATTAAGTTAGAATTATCTTATCAAATAAGAAACTAAATGAAAAGAAAAATTGGGTCCAACCATGTACTAGCAAGGTTATCTTGAATCCAATCAGATTTTTCTAAACCCAATTGACACTTCATAAGCTCAATTACTCATTCAAGGCCTAATCTCTTTGTTGTGTGATCCTATAGGTTCAATTCTATCTGGTAGTAAGATATACAATGATCTCTATCAAAATATCATTGAAACTCTTTTCAATGGGTCAGAATAATTCCACTCTAACTCATCAAAGATTGTCGATCCAGAACAACCCTAGTGAGTTCTCATAATCCACAGTGATACTTAGTAGTATGTAGTGGCAACCCAGTATAGCTGACATGAACCTCTAGATGTAGTTAATATATGATTCAGTCCCTCTATCATGAGTCCTGACGAGATGGTAAGTCATGGATAAATCATCAAACCTCAACATCAGTCATATGATAGATTCGATCAGCTCGAGTCCAAATGTGATTTCTATAAAAAAAAAATTTCATCAATCACACTACTGTGGTCACAGATTTTCAAACTAATTCTCTCAAATCTTATAGGACTACTCCTTTCTATCAAGATCGATAGATCTCATCTTGATGCATACCCTACTCCTACAGTGGACCAACTGTTGCCAATATCCACTACAAGGGCTCATTGAGATCCATGTTTATGTGTCAATCAAACTCCAACAATCTCACTACGAGCAGCAGTGCCATCTTAGATCAAAGGACCAGTCACACAACTACAGCATTGAGACGATCGTTGACAGTCGAGTAGAAATTCAAGTGATCTCTCATATGATCATGCTCAGTACTAGTTGTTCTCTAACAACTATCCGCACTCATCGTCCAATATCTCTACACTATAGACTAGAGACCCATCTATCTCAAAAGAAGTGATCTGTGCACCGATCTATCCGGATTGATCACCGTCCTCATGATATTCTATGATTGAGAGTATATAAGAATTAAATACATATCTCTAATTCTCAACACTTTGAGAATATGCATCAAGACTAATTCCATGGACGATTCAAAGACACATCATACTTGAATAAAAAAATAAATTTATCTTATTATTGATCAAATCAATATATTAAGTACAAAATTATGTCCTAGAGTTATTACAATGTATCAGTCATATTTGCTTCTAGGACATACATCTAACAATCTCTTACTTGAACTAAAGTCAATTGGCCACAAATCTAAGTCCCATCTTCTCAAGGTGGACTTCTATTTTTGATTGGCTCAAATACTTAGTCAGTGAGTCTGCCACATTGTCCGTGGAGTCTACTCTTCGTACCTCGACATATTTTTTTTCGTAGTAGTCGCGTATGATATAGTTCTGCCACTCAATGTGCTTTGATTTTTTATGAAACTTTGGCTCCTTAGCAAGTGCTATGGCTCCATTGTTGTTGCAGTAGAGTGGTATGGCATCCAATGTCATAACCCCAAGTTTTGCAACAAACTTCTTGAACCAAAAGCCTTCCTTTGTAGCATCCGAAGCAGCGACATACTCAGCCTCTGTGGTCAAATTTGCTTTGATGGATTACTTGAAACTCTTCTAGCTGACTGCACCACCATTGCAAATGAACACATATCCTAACGTAGACTTTTTATCATCAGTGTTGGTGCAAAAATCCACCTGCGTCGGAGACACTGGAGTCGAGGGAGTCGCGGTCGCCGTCGGGACCTGCAAAGGAAGTCTAAACCGGAGTTGGGGTTGCTCCGGCAAGACCCTCCAATGCTCAAGTCAGTTCTCTGCCTCAACAAGAATGGAGTGCTCGAATGAAAATTTTAGCAGAGTTTTGGGATAGAAATTAGAGCTTAGAGAATAACATATCTGGGGTCCCCCTTTTATAGGCGGAGGGTGCAACAGACTGATAGCGACGTTTGTAACCATCTGGCAGTGGGCCGCTCGGGGTCAGGATGAGTTTGTTATGAAGAGTAGTGGAGTGGAATCGTGGCCATCACCGGGACCTACCACATGGAGTCTGTTGCGGGGAGTGGAGCGGCGCCCGTTGTCGCGACTTGCCAGAGGGTGGAGGAGCCATGCGGTATCCATCGCAGGAAGTGGAGCAAAGTCGTGGCCATTACTGTGGCTTGCCAGGGAGTGATGGAGCCGTGCGGGATCCGTCACAGGAAGTGGAGCAGAGTCGTGGCCATTACTATGGCCTGCCAAGGGTCCAGGCCTGTCGGTCGAAGTTTGGTTGAGGTGCCCGACGGAGAGGGGTAGCTATCCATCTGAGAGGAGCTCGGATGTTGCAAATCCTGTTGGGTGCCTTGGGCGTTAAGGCTGCAGGCGAGGACCACTTGCCGTAGGAGCTCGGTCAGAGGCTTTCCGCATACGCAGTCCGATTTCGTGTAGACTTCAACAGAGGGTCGACCGACGGTGGATGTCAGACGGTGCTGGAGAGGTTCATTCGTCGGAGGGGTCCAGTTGCTGGATTTTGTGAGCATGGCATTTGCCTGCTTATAGAAGTTCGGTCGGGGTCCGATCTCCATAGAAGCCCGGATGGGGATCATTTGTCGAGGAATCCTGGCCAAGGCCTGTCTGCAACAGAAATTTGAAAGGAATTCATCCATAATGAAAGCTCGGGTGAAGGCTTACGGTGGGAATCCGGCACGGACCGCTCATGGTAGAAATTTGAAGTAGATCATTTGTAGCGAAAACTCGGAGTGGGTCGCTTGCAGTAGAAGCTCGGAGTCCGACCATTGTAGGAGTTCGGGATGAGGTCTACCTGCAACAGGAGTTCAGGGCGGAAGTCCGGCTCCCATGGGAGCTCGGACGAAGTCTACCTGTAGTTGGAGTTGGGGATGAAGTCTGGCTCCCGTAGGAGTCCGGATGAAGTCTTCCTTCAGTGGAGTCAGGGATGAAGCCCGGCTCCCGTAGGAGTCCGGATGAAGTCTACCTGCAGTCGGAGTCGGGGACTAAGTTCGACTCCCGTAGGAGTCCGGATGAAGTCTTCCTGCAGTTGAAGTCGGAGATGAAGTCCGGCTCCCGTAGGAGTCCGGATGAAGTCTTCCTTCAATGGAAGTCGGGGACGAAGCCCGACTCCCGTAGGAGTCTGGATGAAGTCTACCTACAGTCAGAGTCGGGGGCGAAGTCCGGCTCCCGTAGGAGTCCGAATGAAGTCTTCCTGTAGTTGAAGTTGGGGATGAAGTCCGGCTCCCGTAGGAGTCCGGATGAAGTCTACCTGCAGTTGGAGTTGGAGACGAAGTCCGGCTCCCGAGGAGTCCGGATGAAGTCTACCTGCAGTTGGAGTGGAGAACGAAGTCTGGCCCTCGTAGGAGTCCGGATGAAGTCTTCCTTCAGTGGAAGTCGAGGACGAAGCCCGGCTCCCGTAGGAGTCCGGATGAAGTCTACCTATAGTCGGAGTCGGGGATGAAGTCCGGCTCCCGTAGGAGTCTGGATGAAGTCTACCTGCAGTTGGAGTTGGGGATGGAGTCCGGCTCCCGAAGGAGTCTGGATGAAGTCTTCATTCAGTGGAAGTCGGGGATGAAGCGTGGTTCCCGTAGGAGTCCAGATGAAGTCTACCTGCAGTCGGAGTCAGGGACGAAGTCCGTCTCTCGTAGGAGTCCGGATGAAGTCTTCCTTCAGTGGAAGTCGGGGATGAAGCCCGGCTCTCGTAGGAGTCCGGATGAAGTCTATCTGCAGTCAGAGTCGGGGATGAAGTCCGTCTCCCGTAGGAGTCCAGATGAAGTCTTTCTGCAGTTGAAGTCGGAGATGAAGTCCGGCTCCCGTAGGAGTCCGGATGAAGTCTACCTTCAGTGGAAGTCGGTGATGAAGCCCGACTCCCGTAGGAGTCCGGATGAAGTCTACCTGCAGTCGGAGTCGGGGATGAAGTCCGGCTCCCGTAGGAGTCTAGATGAAGTCTACCTGCAGTTGGAGTTGGGGATGGAGTCCGGCTCCCGTAGGAGTCTGGATGAAGTCTTCCTTCAGTGGAAGTCGGGGATGAAGCCCGACTCCCGTAGGAGTTCGGTTGAAGTCTACCTGCAGTCGGAGTCGGGGATGATGTCCGACTCCCGTAGGAGTCCGGATGAAGTCTACCTTCAGTGGAAGTCGGGGACGAAGCCCGGCTCCCATAGGAGTCCGGATGAAGTCTACTTGCAGTCGGAGTCGGGGATGAAGTCCGGCTCCCGTAGGAGTCCGGATGAAGTCTATCTTCAATGAAAGTCGGGGACGAAGCCCAGCTCCCGTAAGAGTCTGAATGAAGTCTACCTGCAGTTGGAGTCGGGGACGAAGTCCGGCTCCCGTAGGAGTCTGGATGAAGTCTACCTGCAGTTGGAGTTGGGGATGGAGTCCGGCTCCCGTAGGAGTCTGGATGAAGTCTTCCTTCAGTGGAAGTCAGGGATGAAGCCCGGCTCCCGTAGGAGTCCGGATGAGGTCTAGCAGGTGGTCGACCACCGTCGAAACTTGGGTGGAGTTCACCCGTCGTGGAGAATCCGACCTACACTGGTGGGGGTTTATCCGTCGACAGAGCTTGGGAATGTTGAGGAGGCTCGACCGTCGGAGAGGTTCAGAAAGATGTCGTCGAAGGTCGGACGTCGGTAGAATCCCTGGAGGGTCACTCCTGTCACGAACTTTGGCTGGGAGGTATTTTATACCCAACACCAGTCTCCCTACTTTCGAGTTTGAGTTTCGAATGAAGGAAGTACAGAAAAATTCTCACAGTCGAAGTTGTCCCCTTGAATCCCGTGCATGCTCGTCCTCAGATATTCTAGCATTTAATGCGCGCGTGCTGGAGTCTTTTCAAATCGGGGCGATTCGAAGGGACCTTTCGGAATTCTCGCTGGAGCGTTGGCCCAGGTATGGCGCAGTAATAGCTCTGTCAGCTGTCAGCCGCTTTTAGCCACCTGCGGTGGCGAGTGGGACACGTGGCGAGTGTGGGTCGGCCTGGGGAGATCCGCGATCATTATAGCGTCGGATCCCAGGGTCTATTTAAACCTGCCTTTTCGCCTTCAGGAGTCTCATTCCGCCTGAGAGTTCTGTCGGTGTCTGCCTTCTCTCCGAGAGCTCTGACCCTCTTTGGCGTCCCCCTTGGCCCTAAGCGTTCTTCGAGTCATCCCTGTCCTCGCACCTCTGCATCCTTCGGAGCGACTTAGGTTAGTCTCGAAACTTTCGTTTCTCTTCTTGCCATCTAGGTGCCCTTTCTCCTCCATTTTTCTTCTGCCGCATTCCCCTAGTTTGGTCTCCCGCGAACCCTTCGCCTCTTATTTCGCCTGCTTTCTCCAGGATTTTTAGGGTCCTTGTTTGAAATGTCTTCTGGCACCTCTGCCTCTAGTGGTTCCAGGAGTTCGTCCGCCTCAGCCCCCTAGAATCTCCATACTGTAGACGAACCCTCGTCTAGGGTTGGGCCTCGCCCGATTTGTACGTCGGGCGCCATTCCTTGTTCTCTGACTTCGAATGAATTTTTACTGATAAGGGTTCAGTATGGAGTTCCTCCGGAGTATGATCTGGAGCTTCCTGGTCTCGCCGACCGGGCTAGCACCCCCCCACCTGGCCGTTTCTGCCTGTATCAGGAGGCCTTCCGTGCTGGGCTCCATCTTCCGCTTCCGTCCTTCGTCGTCGCTATTTTTCATATTTTAGACATTTCTTTAGCTTCAGTCGCACTGAATTCCTTTAGGTTTCTGATAGGGTTCCTCTCCCTTTGCCACGTAGTCGAAGTTCAGCCATCTCTTTCTTTGTTTAGGTATTTTTACACCTTCAAGCGCCATCCCTCGGTAAAGGACTGGTGGTATTTCTCTCTCCAGTTTGGCAAGAAGGGGTTGCTGAAAGGTGCTCTCTCTTCAATCCATAACTGGAAGGGGAAGTACCTCTTCGTCCAATGCCCGACCTTGAGGTTGGGATTGCCCCCTTGGGGCTCCCTGAGGGACTCTATCCGTCGGGCTCCTAGCCTGGGGGAGGACGACCTTCAGGCCGCCTGGAAGCTTCTTAGTTATTCAACTCCTTCCCTTCCCAACTTTCTGAAGGAGCAGTTTTTGTTCAACATCGGCTTGAGCCCCCTGGATCCTGCGAGAATCCCATCTTTCCTTTCCTCTTCTTTTCTCCTGCTTTGCTTCTCTCTCTTTTTTTTTTTTTTTTTTTTTTGCATGTCACTTCTTCCTTTTTCACCCCATTACTAATCTCTTTCTCTCTCTCTTTCTTCTCTTTTTTTTCTTCTTTTTTTTTTTTTTTTTTAGGAATGGACGCCGAAGCAGTACGGATGCTTGCCAGGGGCCTCAAGGCTCACAAAAGAAAAGGCACCGCGGCCTCTGGATCAGCAAAGAAGGCCAGAACGGAGGAGACGAGCTCAGCCACGCCTGCCCAGGCATCCCTCGCGGTCGACGTTCCTTCAGATGCCGAACCCCCAGCCCCCTGGGCCTCTTCAAGGAGTTTCCCCGCTGAGGTTCCTGCTTCGAGGGCCCGCTTCAAGGAGGTGCCAGGGGTTGAGAGGGGGAGGAGAAGGAAGTCGGTGGCCCGCAGGGTGAGTAGCCGTTGAGCCGCCATCGAAGAGTCCCACGATTTCGAGGAAGAGCTGGGGGAGAATCCCTTTAATGACAGGGACCTGATCAAGTGACTGGTCGACGGTTGCATCCTGCCTGAAGTCGTCTAGAAGATCGTTCGCGCCGATCCCGAATAGCGGGTTTGGGACTCCTTAGGGTCCTTCCTCAAGGTGAATAGATACACTTTCCCTCTTCCCCTCGCACCTTCATTCAATTAGCTTCTCAACTTTCGTTCTGACCTCCAAGCCACCTTTGTAGATCGGGCACTAGCTCCTTGCCAACATCGAGGTGATGAATCGGGCGCGGAGGGACGCCATCCAGGCGGAGGAGGGTCGTCAGGCTGAAGCCGCCCATCTCAAAGAAAAGGCCGAGCTAGCCAACCTCCAAGAGGTCCTTGAGAAAGAAAAGCAGACCTCGGAGGAGATGGTGAGGAAGGCGGAGGCCGAGGTCGCAAATTTGATGGAGCAGATTTCGGTTCTGATCTCGAAGGCCAGGGTCTTAGCAGTGGAGGAGTTCAAGGCCTTTGCGGAGATGAGGGACCTGAACGTCAAGTTCGGCCAAGAAGCATTCATCAAAGGATTCGAGCTCTGTCAAGAGAAGGTGGTCAAGAAATTTTTTGAGCTCGACCTCAGCTTCTTGGATGAGGCATCTGAAGATGAAGCCGGGCCCTCTCCCACTGCCACTACCACCGCAGCACCCCTTCCAAGAATGTCGAGCTCCCCAACTCCTATTTCAGAGGTCTGAAACCTCTAACCTTATATTTTTCTTTTATTGCAATTTTTCTTTTCCCTTTTGTCTTTAAGAAACATTCAATCAATAAAATTGAGTTCCTCCTTATGGAGGGCTTCTCCACTCTGCTTCCCCTTTTTTTGTTTTTCTTTCTGCAATGAGACGTGCCTTGATGCTTTTGTCTCCCGATGGCAGTGTCCTGTCGAAGTGCTTCCCTTGCCACAGGGGATTCCGCTGAAGTCCACGATCCAACATCTGAAGAAGAAAGTTCGTCATTTAACAAAAGGGTCAAAGGAGATGGAGGGCGAACTTCGCAGGTTGAGGGAGAGCCACTCTGAGGCCATCGCGGAGGCCACCTACTTTCAGAACCTCCACGTGAAGGGGATCATGGAGTACAGTCAGAGGAAAGCAAACTTCGAGAAGGAGCTCAAGGAACATAAGAAGCGCGCCAGTGACCGATCTTGGGCCCAAGCTGCCAAGATCAGCTCTCTCAGAGTGGAGCTGATAGCTGCACAGGAGAGGATTAGCCAGTTGGAAGGAAGCTCGTCCTGGCTTTCGACTCGGACTGACTGCGACCGAAAATGGTCGAAGAAGTTCTCCGACCTTCAGCAACAGCTCCAGGATGCCGAGGTGAGCTATAATGTGTACCGGGCCGGCTGGTGCAAGCAAGTGGACGACTATAGGGGGAAGCTCAGGATGGCGACCGACGAGGTTGCCCACCTTCAAAGGCAGCTAGCTGAAGGAGCTCAGTTTGCTCCTGTTCGGGATCCTGACGAACTCCAATCCCTAAGAAGAACCGTAGAAGAGCTATCTGTCACCTTTGGGGAGGGGAAGGCCGAACTACAGCAATTGAAGATCCAGCTGGTATACGAGCAGCGGGCAGTCAAGGATGTGGAGGCAGAATCTGAGGTCCTGAGAAAAAGGCATCGAGAGGCGGAGAACGAAAGCCAGCAGCTTCATCGGAGATATATGGAAATGCTAATGAGAGAGAAGGAATTGGAAGAAGAAATCGAGAGCTTAAGGCACTCCCTGATGAGGGTCGAAGCCGGAAGTTCAAAGTCAGAGGAAGTCGGGCCCCCTTAGGGCTCTTTTTATCTTTCGTCCTTCTAGGTGTCTTCTTTTGCCGCTTGTCTGTTTGTTGTTGTTGTTGTTTTTTTTTTTTCAGCCTTCCAGGCTCTGTAATGCACACTTTGCTAATGAAATGAAAAGGTCTTTGTTACCTTACCCGTACGTCGTGTTGAATTGTTGTGCGCCGGACTTCTTTCATTTTTGTCCCGTTCGATGTCGATGTTGTTCGAAGGTTCCTTGTTCATCTTTGTATTGGGTCATCATTACCGAGTTTCTTGTGCTTTTGATTGGTTCAGCGTCGACACCGCTTGGAGGTTTCTAGCCATCGCCGTGTTGATTTGCTTTCTTGTTCGTGACTGTAGATCTTACTTTCTCTTCCTCCTTCTTCATGGAGATGAGGTCCTTTGTGCTTTTAGTGTAGTTTGGCCTCCATTTTTTGTTGGGGTAGCCTACCGCTGTTCCTTCACATTTCCCTCCTTTTTTTAGGCAAGGGTTCTCCCTAGCTTTCTACAGAGTCGCGGTAGCATAGAAGGGTCACCGAGAAGGTTTTCTTCTTTCTTGTCGGGTCTCGAATGGCCAGACCTTAATTGGTGTCAGGATGAGGTTCTTCCCCTATTTCTGATGTGATCGATTTCAGCTCAGGTTAGGACGAGGTTCTCCTTCTGTTCCTAACAGGACTGCGGGGGCACATATGGGTGCTGTGTGGCCTCTCCCCCCATCCGGTCTACAAGTAACCGGGCCTTCGACCTTGCTCATGTTAGGACGAGGTTCTCCTCCTGTCCCTAACATGGCTGTGGGGGCGCATATGGGTGCTGTATGGCCTTTCCCCCCATCCGATCTACAAGTAACCGGGCCTTCGACCTTGCTCATGTTAGGGCGAGGTTCTCCTCCTGTCCCTAACATGGCTGTGGGGGCACATATGGGCACTGTGTGGCCTCTCCCCCCATCCGATCTAAAAGTAACTGGGCCTTCGACCTTGCTCATGTTAGGGCGAGGTTCTCCTCCTATCCCTAACATGGCTGTGGGGGTGCATATGGGTGCTGTGTGGCCTTTCCCCCCATCCGGTCTAAAAGTAACCAGGCCTTCGACCTTGCTCATGTTAGGGCGAGGTTCTCCTCCTGTCCCTAACATGGCTGTGGGGGCGCATATGGGCGCTATGTAGCCTCTCCCCCCATCCGATCTAAAAGTAACCGAACTTTCAACTTTGCCCACATTAGGGTTTGTTTTCATTATCTGATGGGGTCATCCCCTGTCGTTACAAGTCTATGCCAAAAAGGGAAAGACGTGCAAGTCTGAAAGGAATCTTGATTTAAAGCGGGATCGTTCGCAATACATTTACAAGTTTTTCAAATCCCAAGGCTGTAGAAGGTCTGCTTCCTATCAAGGTCCTCCAGAGACGGAGTTGATGAACCCAATTGGAGGCCGATCTCCGGGCTGCTCTTCCCTCTTCGGTGGTTCAGGCTGCGGTAGGGCCCTTGGTCAATCCTCTCTACCCTCAGGCCGACGTCGAATGAACCAGTCGAGCCGACCTCATCTGATGAGCTCCTCGATCTCATCTCGGAGCTGAATGCATTCCTCCATGTCGTGACCGTGGTCATGATGGTAAAGGCAGAACTTATTAGGATTGTACTTCTCGGGGTGCGTGTGCATCCTTTCTAGCCTTGGGAGCTGCTCTCTGACTTCCATCAGCACCTGGATTTTTGATGCGTTTAGGGGGGCATAGCTGCGAAATCTCCCTGGGGGAGACCCCCGACGGACTCGACACTCCGGGCTTCTCTGTCTGCACGCTCGGGGAGGAGTCTGGGCGTGCTTGTGCCCGAGGGGAGTCCGAGAACGCGGCCGAGCTTCTCTTTCCCCTTTCTCAACTGCGGGCTTGCTCGAGTCTCCCACCTGCCGCTCTCTCGCGGTCTCCTCATCCTTCATCTTGAAGGCTTCTTCTGCTCGGCCATACCCCTCGACCTGAGCCAACAAATCAGCAAAATTCCTAGGGTACTTCTTTTCCAGGGAGAATAGAAGGTCGTTCTTCTGAAGGCCGCCTTTCAGAGCGGCCATCGCGACCGATTGGTCCAAGTTTCGGACCTCCAACGTGGTGATATTGAAACGGTTGACGTAAGCCCCAATGGACTCCCCCTCCCTCTGCTTGATGTTGATGAGGGACTCCGAACCCCTCTAGGGATGCCAGTTGCTAACAAAATGAGCCACAAACTGGTGGCTCATCTGATCAAAGGAAAAGATGGTACCCGACATCAGCGTCGAGTATCAATTTCTCGCCGCTCCCTTCATGGTGGATGGGAAAGCTTGGCATAGGATGGCGTCGGGCACGCCATGAAGCAGCATCATTGTCCGGAAGGCCTCCAGGTGGTCGACTGGGTCCGAAGTCCCGTCGTAGCTTTCAAACTGAGGGAGCTTGAAGTTCGACAGGATCAGTTCCTACGTGATCATTTGAGAAAAGGGAGGGTCAGTACAAATGTCCTCACCGTAAGTGGAGGGAGCGTGGTGGAGTTCTTCGATCCGTCGGTTCATCTCCTGGAGCCTCCGGTCCAGGAAATCCTCTCGACTACGGATCTCGAGGGTCTTCTGGCAGAATGGAGCTAGAGATCTTCCAGGGGTGGAATCGTGATCTGACTGAGCGCTCTCCACCCTTGGATTCATCTTTCCAGGAAAGATGGGGTGGCTGGCCCAAGTGGCCCATCCTACCACCAAATTTTGGAGTTCTGGCGACGCTCTCCCCAGTCGCACTGATGCCTGCGGCTGCTGCTGCTGTTGTATGGCCTGCACAGCTTCAGTGAGGCCTCTGACCTGCTGCACCAGTAGGTCGAATTGCTCTGTGCCAACCGCCATTGCCGGAGGAGCGGGAGGAGGCTGGGAAACTGGAGGTGAGGCCGGAGCCTGAGATCTGGCTGCGGAGGCCATGGATCACCGTGTGGATGCTTTGCAGGGAGGCATTGGGTGAAGACCTAGTGGGGGAAGGAGGATAGGACATCGAAAAAGATGACCGGAGGCAGTCCCGTTGAGCGCTCCTTTAAGAACAAGGGTACTGCGAAGACACAAGCCCCCCTTCCTCTAGCGCCAATCCTGTTGGTGGAAAAATCCGCCTGCGTCGGAGAAGCTGGAGTCGAGGGAGTCGCGGTCGCCGTCGGGACCTGCAAAAGAAGTCTAAACCGGAGTTGGGGTTGCTCCGGCAAGACCCTCCGATGCTCAAGTCAGTTCTCTGCCTCAACAAGAATGGAGTGCTCGAACAGAAATTTTAGCAGAGTTTTGGGATAGAAATTAGAGCTTAGAGAATAATGTATCTGGGGTCCCCCTTTTATAGGCGGAGGGTGCAACAGACTGATAGCGACGTTTGTAACCGTCTGGCAGTGGGCCGCTCGGGGTCAGGAGGAGTTTGTTATGAAGAGTAGTGGAGTGGAATCGTGGCCATCACCGGAACCTGCCGCGTGGAGTCTGTTGTGGGGAGTAGAGTGGTGCCCGTTGTCGCGACTTGCCAGAGGGTGGAGGAGCCGTGTGGTATCCGTCGCAGGAAGTGAAGCAGAGTCATAGCCATTACTATGGCCTGCCAGGGAGTGATGGAGCCGCACGGGATCCATCGCAGGAAGTGGAGCAGAGTCGTGGCCATTACTGTGGCCTGCCAAGGGTCCAGGCCTATCGGCCGAAGTTCGATTGAGGTGCCTGGCGGAGAGGGGTAGCTATCCATCTGAGAGGAGCTCGGATGTTGCAAATCCTATTGGGTGCCTTGGGCGTTAAGGCTGCAGGCGAGGACCACTTGTCGTAGGAGCTCGATCAGAGGCTTTCCGCAGATGCAGTCCGATTTCGCACAGACTTCGACAGAGGGTCGACCGGTGGTGAATGTTGGACGGTGCTGGAGAGGTTCATCTGCCGGAGGGGTCTAGCTGCTGGATTTCGTGAGCACGGTATTTGCCCGCTTATAGAAGTTCGGTCGGGGTCCGTTCTCCATAGAATCTCGGATGGGGATCATTTGTCGAGGAATCCTGGCCAAGGCCTGTCTGCAACAGAAATCCGAAAGGAATTCGTCCATAATGGAAGCTCAGGTGAAGGCTTACGGTGGGAATCCTACACGGACCACTCGTGGTAGAAATTTGAAGTAGATCGTTTGTAGCGGAAACTCGGAGTGGGTCGCTTGCAGTAGAAGCTCGGAGTCCGGCCCTTGTAGGAGTTCGGAATGAGGTCTACCTACAACAGGAGTTCAGGGTGGAAGTCTGACTCCCGTGGGAGTGCGGACGAAGTCTACCTGCAGTTGGAGCTGGGGATGAAGTCCGGCTCCCATAGGAGTCCGGATGAAGTCTTCCTTCAGTGGAAGTCAGGGACGAAGCCCGGCTCCCGTAGGAGTCCGGATGAAGTCTACCTGCAGTCGGAGTCGGGGATGAAGTCTGACTCTCGTAGGAGTTCGGATGAAGTCTTCCTGCAGTTGAAGTTGGGGATGAAGTCCGGCTCCCGTAGGAGTCCGGATTAAGTCTTCCTTCAGTGGAAGTCAGGGACGAAGCCCGGCTCCCATAGGAGTTCGGATGAAGTCTACCTACAGTCGGAGTCGGGGGCGAAGTCCGGCTCCCATAGGAGTCCGGATGAAGTCTTCCTGCAGTTGAAGTCGGGGATGAAGTCCGGCTCCCGTAGGAGTTCGGATGAAGTCTACCTGCAGTTGGAGTTGGGGACGAAGTCCGGCTCCCGTAGGAGTCCGGATGAAGTCTACCTGCAGTTGGAGCTGGGGATGAAGTCCGGCCCCTGTAGGAGTCTGGATGAAGTCTTCCTTCAGTGGAAGTCGGGGACGAAGCCCGGCTCCCATAGGAGTCTGGATGAAGTCTACTTGCAGTCGGAGTCGGGGACAAAGTCTGGCTCCCGTAGGAGTCTGGATGAAGTCTACCTGCAGTTGGAGTTGGGGATGGAGTTCGCCTCCTGTAGGAGTCCGGATGAAGTCTTCCTTCAGTGGAAGTCGAGGATGAAGCCCAGCTCCCGTAGGAGTCTGGATGAAGTCTACCTGCAATCGAAGTCGGGGATGAAGTTCGGCTCCCGTAGGAGTCCAGATGAAGTCTTCGTTCCGTGAAAGTTGGGGACGAAACCCGGCTCCCGTAGGAGTCCGGATGAAGTCTACCTGCAGTCGCAGTCGGGGATGAAGTCCGACTGCCGTAGGAGTCCGGATGAATTCTTCCTGCAGTTGAAGTCGGGGACAAAGTCTGGCTCCCGTAGGAGTCCGGATGAAGTCTACCTTCAGTGGAAGTCAGAGACGAAGCTCGACTCCCGTAGGAGTCCGGATGAAGTCTACCTGCAGTCGGAGTCGGGGATGAAGTCCGGCTCCCGTAGGAGTCTGGATGAAGTCTACCTACAGTTGGAGTTGGGGACGGAGTCTGGCTCCCGTAGGAGTCCGGATGAAGTCTACCTGCAGTCAGAGTCGGGGACGAAGTCCAGCTCCCGTAGGAGTCCGGATGAAGTCTACCTTCAGTGGAAGTCGGGGATGAAGCCCGGCTTCCGTAAGAGTCCAGATGAAGTCTACCTGCAGTTGGAGTCGGGGACGAGAAGATTTTTTGATAGTCAATGCCCTCGCATGGACTATAACCTTTAGCCATAAGCCTAGCTTTATAGGTCTCTACCTTACCATCAGCACTTTTTTTTTTTGTAAATCTATTTATACCCAATGGGTATAATACCCTCAGGTGGATCCATTAAGGTCCATACTTGGTTCGAGTGTATTGAGTCAATTTCTGACTTCATCACATCTAACCATTTCTCAGAATCGATGTCAGACATCATCTCGTCAAAGGTGTTAGGATCATCACCATAACCCTTATCTCCCGTAAGGAATATTTCTTTTACTTCCTTCATAAGCATACCTATGTACCTTTCAAGAGATCGGAAGACCCTGCTATATCTACAAGGTGGTTGAGGAACATCTACTACTGGCTCATAAATAATGAGTTTCTGAGGATCTATAGCTCTTTGCTCTTCAGAGACCTTCTCTTCGAGCTCAACTATCCTCCAACTGTCACCATTCTGAATAAACTATTTTTCTAAGAATATGATGTTTCGACTCACAATCACATTATGGTCTTGTAGAAAGCAGAAGTAGTATCTCATGATTTCTTTTGGATATCCTATAAAATGAGCTATAATAGATCTATCCTCTAACTTATCCATCATCTGCCACTTGACATAGGTCGAACATCCTCAAGTCTTAAGATAACCTAGACTCGACTTCTTACCGAATCATATCTCATACGGTGTGGTAGGAACGAACTTTGATGGAATCTTATTCAACAGATAAATGGTGGTTAACAAGGTATGTTCCCAAAGATATAAGGATAGATCAGTGAAGCTCATCATGGACCTGACCATATCCAATAAGATCTTGTTTCTCTTTTCGGATATCCTGTTGAGCTGAGGTGTTCTAGGAGGAGTCTATTGAGAGACTATTCCATTATCCTTAAGATATCTCAAAAATTTTTGATTAAGATATTCATCTCCTCGATCAGATCAAAAAATCTTAACAGGCTTGTCTATTTACTTTTCTACTTCATGTCTGAATTTTTTGAACTTTTCAAAGGCTTCAGACTTGTGTTTCATCAGATACACATATCTGTATCTAGATAGATCATCGATAAAGATAATAAAGTAGACATAACCTCTCCTGGCCTACACATCAAATGGTCTACATACATCGATGTGTACTAGGGCAAGTAACTCGATGGCTCTTTTTCCATGACCTACAAAGGGTAACTTGGCCATTTTTTCTCAAAAACAAGATTCGCAAGTTGGATATGACTCTGGGTTAAGAGAGCCAAAGATCCCATCCTTTTTCAGTTTATTTATCCTATCTTTTCTAATATGGTCTAGTTTATGGTGCCATAAGTACTTCTAGTTAATTTTATTTCTGGATCTCTTTTGACCTACGACACTCACTATTTACTCGTTTAGGTTCACATTTGCATCAACATGCAAGTGATAAAGACTATCAATTAAAAGATCTTGTGCAACTAATTTATTTCGTAAACAAATAAAATAAAAATCTTTATTGAAACTAATTTCAAAACCTTCCTGTGTTAGCACAGACATGAAAATCAAATTCCAACTTGCTACAGGAACATAATAACAGTCTTTCAAATCTAATCTAAAACTATACGGTAATCGAAGAGGATAAGTGTCAATGATCTCTGTAGCAACTTTTGCTCCATTATCAATCTAAAAAATTATGTCACCTTTCCTCAACCTCCTACTTTCTATTAGACCCTGCATTGAGGTACATATATGAGCACTCGAGCCAGAGTCTAATACCCAAATAAAAGTAGAAGAAACTGTAAGGTTAGATTCAATTACGAGCATACCTTCAGAAGGTTTATTATCCTTTTTGATTTTTAGGCTCTCTAGATATTTTGGACTGTTCCTCCTCCAGTGGCCTTTAGCATGATAGTGAAAATATTTTCTCTTTACTTCGGCCTTCCTAGGAACTTTCTTCTTTGGCCTGTTCTCCTTCTTCTAGTTTTTAGCAGATTTAACCTTCTTCTTTCCAGTAAATTTTCTATTGAAAGAAGTCCGCTCCATAATGAGAACAGTGCCCTTTGAACTCTTCAAGGTTCCCTCCATAGTAATCAATATGTTAACCAGTTTGGGTATAGTGCAATCGAGTTTGTTCATATGAAAATTTATAATAAATTGACTATATGAACTTGTAAGGGATTAAAGGATTAAATTCATTTGTAATTCCTTTTGCATGTCAAGCCTGAGCTTTCCAAGCTCCTCAATATCTTTAATCACTGTTATACAGTGCTCATGGATAGACTGCCCTTCGCGCAACTTCAGATTGAAGAGTTTTTTGGATACCTCGAAGCATGCTGTACGGCTTTACTCACCATACAACTCTTGTAGGTGAGTGATCATAGCCCTAACAGTAGGCATATGCTCATTCTAGTTTTGTAACTCGTTTAATATAGATGCCAGTACATAATACTTAACCTGACTGTCTTCATTCATCCACTTCTCAAAAGCAACCCTTTGGTCAGCAGTAGGACCGTTTGGTAACACTATGGATTTTTGGTCGAGTACATGACCTAATTTTTTGGAAGCTAGGACAATCCTGAGGTTTCTGAGCCAATCTTTATAATTGATACCAGTCAAATGATTGGTTTCAAGGATGCGGGCTAAAGGGTTTAAGGCTGATATTGTTAAACTGTGAGAGTAAAGATTCAAGTTTGACTTTTGTACTTAATTATTATATTTACTTCTAAAAATTTTAAGATACAAATAATGACTCTCACTAATTTATCGAATCTCTCCACTCTCTCGAAAGAAAATGAAAATTCTAACATGACAAAAGATTTTTAGTGGGTGCTGCGGTCCCACCGATGCCATGCATCTCACCTAACAGTCATTGGTAATGTGTGCACCGATACGTAAGCAACTTTTTGCCTAGATGCTTTTCTAAGCATGTTGCAGCGACTTGATCTTTAAGTCATGTGGGCTCACCAACAGTTATTGTCCACACTTCTTAGTTAAGCTTGACCCACTGTTCTAAGCAGGTGCAAGGCCATCATTGGGTCTCTCACCTAACAGTTATTGGGCCAAATCCCTATCCTTACCCTGGAGCAACTCTTTACTAATAGAGTGGTTGCATGTTTTCGATTCGACTAAACCACTGTGACCAACCGAGAATAATCAACATCGGTAGCACATCCGCACATCTATAACGGTGGAAAACCTATGGACTTAATATTTATGAGGAGATTTAGGTTTAGATCTCATATAATCAGTCATCATATGATCGATCTAATTGGCATGGGCTAAAATCAAACCACTAAGCAACCCAATTTAGGACCCAATCTTTCAAATTGACCAAGTCAAGATCGGTGGGGGTCCCCCCATTGCTTTTCTTAGACACTAATAAATTGACCAGATAAGCAAATGAAATCAATTAAATAATCATATTTTATTAACTTGTCTTAGATACCAATAGGTCAATTGATCCAAGTAGGTTAACTCTAGTGAATCAAGCTCAAACCGTCGAGCCAAATTAGATCTTTAGGTTAATTGATTCTACATATGGGACTCAAATAATTTGATTAACAATAATTACATTATCATATAACTTGTTGGTGCAAAAATCCGTCTGCGCCGGAGAAGCTGGAGTTGAGGGAGCCGCGGTCGCCTCCGGGACCTGCAAGGGAAGTCTAAACCGGAGGTGGGGTTGCTCCGGCAAGACCCTCCGACGCTCAAGTCAGTTCTCTACCTCAACAAGAATGGAGTGCTCGAACGGAGAATTTAACAGAGTTTTGAGATAAGGCAAAAGAGCTTAAAAAATAACGTATCTGAGTCCCCCCCTTTTATAGGCGGGGGAGGCAACGGACTGATGGCGACGTGTGTAACCGCCTGGTAGTGGGCCGCCCATGGTCAGGGGAATTGATTGCGAAAGATAATGGAGCAGACACGTGGGCATCACCTCGACTTGCCACGTGGAATCCGTTATGAGGGGTGGAGCAGCGTCCGTCGTCAGGAGAATCGCATGGTATCCATCGCAGGAGGTGGAGCAGGTTCGTGGCCGTTACTGTGGCCTGCCAGAGGGATAATGGAGCTGTGCGGAGTCCGCCACAGGAAGTGGAGCAGGGCGGCTATGGCTGCTGCGGCTTGTCAGGGAATGATGATACTGCGTGGAGTCCGCCACAGGAGGTGGAGCAGGGTCGCGACCGTTTTGAGGTCCTGTCAGGGGGCGTGGATCTGTCGATTGAAGCTCGGCAATGGTCGGAGCCATCGTGAGCGGAGCCCGGCTCCCGTAGGAGTTCGGGCGGAGCTATGCTGATGGCGGCAGAGCCCGGCTCCCGTAGGAGTCCGGGTGGAGCTGTGCTGATGTCGTCGGTGGAGCCCGGCTCCCGTAGGAGTCCGGGCGGAGCTGCGCTGCAAACAAAGTCAAGGGTGAAGTCCGGCCCTGATAGGAGTCCGGATTGAGCTTACCAGCAATTGATATTGAGAGCGGAGCCCGGCTCCCGTAGGAGTCCGGGCGGAGCTGTTTTGATGTTGGCGGCGGAGTCCGACTCCCGTAGGAGTCCGAGTGGAGCTGTACTTGCTGATGGCGGTGGAGCCCGGCTCCCGTAGGAGTCCGGGCGGAGCTGCACTTGCTGATGGCGGTGGAGCCCGGCTCCCGTAGGAGTCCGGGTGGAGCCGTGCTGATGTCGTCGGTGGAGCCCGGCTCCCGTAGGAGTCCGGGCGGAGCTGCACTTGCTGATGGCGGTGGAGTCCGGCTCCCGTAGGAGTCCAGGCGGAGCTGTGCTGATGTCGTCGGTGGAGCCCGGCTCCCGTAGGAGTCCGGGCGGAGCTGCGCTGCAAACAAAGTCAAGGGTGAAGTCCGGCTCTGATAAGAGTCCGGATTGAGCTTACCAGCAGTTGATACTGAGAGCGGGGCCCGGCTCCCATGGGAGTCCGGGCGGAGCTGTTCTTGTTGATGGTGGTAGAGCCCAGCTCCTGTAGGAGTCCGGGCGGAGCTGCACTTACTGATGGCGGTGGAGCCCGGCTCCCGTAGGAGTCCGGGTGGAGCTGCACTTGCTGATGGCGGTGGAGCCCGGCTCCCGTAGGAGTCCGGGTGGAGCTGCACTTGCTGATGGCGGTAGAGCCCGGCTCCCGTAGGAGTCCGGGCGGAGCTGCGCTTGCTGATGGCTGTGGAGCCCGGCTCCCGTAGGAGTCCGAGCGGAGCTGCACTTGCTGATGGCGGTGGAGCCCGGCTCCCGTAGGAGTCCGGGCGGAGCTGCACTTGCTGATGGCGGTGGAGCCCGGCTCCCGTAGGAGTCTGGGCGGAGCTGCACTTGCTGATGGCGGTTCCGCCGTGGGTTCCGGCTTTGGGTATTTTATACCCAACACCAGTCCCCCTACATCCGAGTTTTGAATTTCAAACGAAGGAAGTACACAGAAGTACAGCCGAAACCGTCCCTTCGAATCCCGCGCCCTGCCGCTCCCAGAAATTTCGGCATTAAATGAGCGCGTGCCGGAGTCTTTTCGAATTGGGGCGGTACGAGGGGACGCTTCGAAGACCCCGCAGGTACGCTGGCCTAGGTACGGCATAATTATGGCCCTGCCAACCGCCAGCCGCCTTCAGCCGTCTGCCATGGGGAGTGGGACACGTGTCGGATGCGGACTGGCCTGGGGGGATTCGAGATCATTATGGCGTCGGATCCCAGGGTCTATTTAAACCCGTCCTTCCCCCTTTCAGGCATCCCACTCTGCTTCTGATTTCTTGCCGGCGTCTGTCATCTCCCCGAGAGTCTGCTCTAACGAACGCCCTCTCGAGCCGTAGGCGCCTTCCGCTTCTCGCTCCCCAGGCCCCCAGAGCAAGATAGGTTAGTGCCCACCTTCTCCTTCTCACCGCTTAGGGTCCTCTCCTCCTTCCACTTCTTTCGTGTCCTCTCCTGAGTTGACTTCCGGCGTCTCCCTCCTTTCTCGGCTTGCTTTTCTAGGGTCCTTTAGGTTTTCCCCCAAAGAAAAATGTCTTCCGATTCTTCTGCCCCCGTAAGTTCTGGGAGTTCTTCTGCTTCAAACCCCCAGGCCCCTGTCTCTGCGGACGAACCCGCGTTTGGGGCAGGGGCTCGCCCGGTCTTCGCACCGGGCGCCATTCCTTGTTCGTCGACTCCGGACGAACTTCTCCTGATAAGGGCTCGGTACGGGGTCCCTTCAGAGTACGATCTGGAGCTTTCTGGCCCCTCCGACCGGGCCAGCGCTCCCCCTCCTGGTCGCTTTTGTTTGTACCAGGAGGCATTCCGTGCCGGACTCCGGCTTCCGCTTCCAGCTTTTGTTGCCGCCTTCTTTCGTTTCTTAGACATTTCTCTCGCTTCTGTCGCCCCGAATTCCTTTAGATTTTTGATAGGGTTTCTCTCCCTCTGTCACATAGCCGAGGTACAGCCTTCCCTCTCCCTGTTCAGACATTTCTACACTTTCAAACGCCATCCTTCAGCGAAGGATTGGTGGTACTTCTCCCCCCAGTTCGGTAAGAAGGGGTTGCTGAAGGGCGCCCCTTCTTCGATTCACAACTGGAAGGGGAAATTTCTCTTCATTTACTGTCCGACCCTGGAATTGGGCCGGCCCCCTTGGGGGTCTCTGAGGGATTCCGTCCGCCGGGCTCCCAGCCTGGGAGAGGACGACCTTCAGGCCGCCCAGAAGCTCCTGAGTTACCCCGCTCCTTCCCTTCTGAACCTACTGAGGGAGCAGCTTCTCTTCAACATCGGCCTGAGCCCTCAGGATCCAGCAAGTACACGTCTTTCCTTTTCTTGTCTTCTTCTTCTTTCTCTTTCTTTCTCTCTCCTTTTTCCTCTTTTTTCTTTCTTCTTCTTTTCTTCTTCTTCTTCTTTTTTTCTCTTTTTTTTTTTTTTTTTGGACTGATTGGTGCCGCTTTTTCCTTCTTCTTTTCTTCTCCTCCTCTCTCTCTCTTTTTTTTTTTTTTTTTTTTTTTTTTTTAGCAATGGACGCCGAAGCCACACGGATGCTCGCCAAGGCCATGAGAGCCCAGAAAAGGAAGGGCGCGGCGACTTCTGGCTCGGCGAAGAGGGCCAGGGTGGAGGAGACGAGCTTGGCCGCACCCGTCCAGGCGACCCCGGCAATCGACATTCCTTCGGATGCCGAGCCAGCGGCCCCCCGGGCTCCCTCAGGGAGCCCACCGACTGGGGTCCCCATTCCGGAGGTCCGCCCCGCGGGGGCGCCTGCCGCGGGGAGGAGGAGAAAATCGGTGGCCCGCAGGCCGAGCAGCCACCGAGCCGCTGCAGACGAGTCCGTCTGCTCCGAGGGGGGATCGGAGAACCCCTTCAACGACAAGGCCCTGATCCGTCTGCTGCTCGACGGTTGTATTCTGCCCGATGTCGTGGAGAGGATCGACTGTGCTGATCCCGAGCAGCGGGCCTGGGACACCTTGGGGTCCTTCCTTGAGGTAAGCGGATTTTTATTTGTTCAGTTGCTCGATCTTTGATGTAATTCTCCATTTGTCCTTGCAGATCGGGCACCAGCTCTTCGCCTATGTCGAGGCGTCGGGCCGCACGAGAAGGGATCTTCTTCGGGCGGAGGAGTGCTGCCAAGATGAGGTTGCTCGTCTTCAAGCAAAGACGGCCGAGGTGGCCGCCCTCCGGGAGGCCCTGGAGAGAGAGAGACAAGACCGGGAAGAGGAAAGACGAATCCGGGAGGAGGAGAGGCGAAGCCTGGAGGAGTCGGCAAGGAAGGCGGAGGCTGAGGTCGCCCATCTGGCCGAGCAAACTCCGGTTCTGGTTTCGGAGGCCAGGACCCTTGCGGTGGAGGAGTTCAAGGCCTCCGCGGAGATGAGGGAGCTGAACGTCCAGTTCGACCTGGAGGTGTTCACCAAGGGGTTCGAGCTCTGCCGAGAGAGGGTGGCCTACAGATACCCCGACCTTGAACTCGGCTTTCTGGAGGAGTCTGACGATGAGGCCGCCCCTTCGTCCGCCGCTGCCGCAGTCGCACCCCCCGCGCCGGGCTCTCCACCTCCTGCCCCCGAGGTCTGAGACCTCCGACCTTGTATCTTTCTTTTGTCGCCATATTTTTTTTCCGCTTGTCTTCAAAATTAATCAATAAAGTCGAACTTCTTATTGTGGATGTCCTTTCCTTCCCCCTGCTTCTTCTTTTCTGCCTTTCTTCTTGTAAAGAGTTGGTCTCTGACGTTTGCATCTTCAGATGGCAGTGTCCTACCGAAGCACTTCCCTTGCCCCTGGGGGTCCCGCTGAAGTCAACTATCCAACGGCTAAAAAAGGAGGTCCTCCACCTGACGAAGAAGTTGAAAAAGTCGGAGGGCGAGCTCTGCCAAGCGAAAAAATGCTACTCCGAGGCCGCCGCTGAGGCCGCCCACTTCAGGAGTCTTTAAGTGAAGGCAATCATGGACTACAGCCGGAGGAAGGCGAACTTTGCGAAGGAGCTCGAAGAATGCACGAAGAGCGCCAGCGATCGAACTTGGGCTCAAGAAGCCAGGATCAGCGCCCTTAAAGTGGAGCTGTCGACTGCTAAGAGGAGGATCGGCCAGCTGGAAGGAAACTCATCCCGGCTCACAGCGCGGGATGAGCAGATATGGTCACAAAAAGTTTCCGACCGCCAGAGGCAGCTTCAAGATGCTGAGATGAGCCACGATGTGCAGCGGGCCAGCTGGCACCGACAGGTAGAGGAGCACAAGGGGAGATTCCGTCGAGCGGCGGATGAGGTAGTCCATCTCCAGAGGCAGTTGGTTACTAGGGCGCAGCTTGCTAACGCCCAAGATAACGAAGAGCTCCAAGCCTTGAGAGGCTCTGTCGAAGGGATTTCTATCTCCCTTGGGGAGAAGACAGCTGAGCTTCAACAAGTAAAAATCCAACTGGGACTTGAGCGGAAGGCCATCGCAGACGCAGAGGCGGAGTCTGAAGTTTTGTGGAAGTGGCATCGGGAAGCGGAGGCTGAGAGCCGGCGACTTCGTCAGGCGCTCCAGGATATGCTGCAAAAGAAGGAAGAACTAGAGGAAACGGTGGAGACCCTGAGGCATCCTGGTCGGGGAATGGAGGTGATCACCCTATGTTAGAGGGAGCAGGACCTCCTTAGAGTTCTTTTGTAGTCACCCCTTTTTTGTAGCTGCCCCCCTTTTCTTTTCTTGTCGTTTTGTCCCTCTTTTTCTTGCCGTCCTGGCCCTGTAGTACATATATCGGAAATGAGAAAAAAGCATTTTGTGTTACCTTGTCCGTGCGTAGCACCAATATTGTCGTTCGTTGACCCTTTCTCGTTGTTTGGCTTAGAGGTCGTCGTGGGAAAGAGCTCTTCCCTTCCATCCGATCTCGTCATGTGGCCGAGCCTCGCCACCATTTTTAACCCTTGCTGGCGAAGCGGCGGATGGAGCCCGACTTTCTTAGGAGCCCGGGCGAAGTCTTTCTTGGGGACGGAACCCGGCTCCCGTAGGAGTCCGGGTGAAGTTTACCATGGCGGCGGAACCCGGCTCCCGTAGGAGTCCGGGTGAAGCTTTCCTGGCGGCGGAACCTGGCTCCCGTAGGAGTCCAGGTGAAGCTTTACATGGCGGCAGAACCCGGCTCCCGTAGGAGTCCGGGTGAAGCTTTACCTTGGCGGCGGAACCCGGCTCCCGTAGGAGTCCGGGTGAAGCTTTACCTGGCGGCGGAACCCGGCTCCCGTAGGAGTCCGGGCGGAGCTTTACATGGCGGCGGAACCCGACTCCCGTAGGGGTCCGGGCGGAGTTTACCTTGGCGGCGGAACCCGGCTCCCGTAGGAGTCCGGGTCTTCCATTTTGCTTGAGCCGGCGCGAGGTTCTCGTTATCAGCCTGGCTTGTGGGGGCGCGTTAAAGCGCTGTAAGGCCTCTCCCCCTTCCGGTCTAAAAGAACTGGGCCTTCAACTTTGCTCATGCCAGGATGAGGTTCTCCTCCTGTTCCTGACATGGCTATGGGGGCACATTAGGGCGTTGCAAGGCCTCTCCCCCCATCCGGTCTAAAAGAACCGGGCCTTTGACTTTGCTCAAGTTAGGGCGAGGTTTTCCTCCTGTCCCTAACAGGGCTGTGGGGGCACATTAGGGCGTTGTAAGGCCTCTCCCCCCATCCGGTCTAAAAGAATCGGGCCTTTGACTTTGCTCAAGTTAGGGCGAGATTTTCCTCCTGTCCCTAACAGGGCTGTGGGGGCACATTAGGGCGTTGTAAGGCCTCTCCCCCATCCGGTCTAAAAGAACCGGGCCTTTGACTTTGCTCAAGTTAGGGCGAGGTTTTCCTCCTGTCCCTAACAGGGCTGTGGGGGCACATTAGGGCGTTGTAAGGCCTCTCCCCCCATTCGGTCTAAAAGAACCGGGCCTTTGACTTTGCTCATGTCAGGACGAGGTTCTCCTCCTGTTCCTGACATGGCCGTTGTTTTTTGGAGAGGTCATATCCAGTCATAATACATCCGCGTTAAGCAGGAGGAGTGCGTTAGCTAGAAAGAAAAGTAGATTCAAAATGAAACAGTAAGCAATACATTTACAGTTCTCCCGCTCCTCCTTGAGGCCCTCCGGCGATGGAGTCGATGGTCCCGATAGGAGGCCGGTCCCCGGGCTGCTCCTCCCTCTTCTGCGGTTCGGGCGGTGGGAGGGCTCTTGGTCGGTCTCCTCTACCCTCAGGCCTGCGGCGGATGAATCTGTCGAGCCGACCTCGCCGGATGAGCTCCTCGATCTCGTCCTGGAGATGGATGCACTCTTCGGTGTCGTGGCCGTGGTCGCGGTGGTAGAGGCAGAACTTGTTGGGGTTGCGCTTCCCGGGGTGCGTGCGCATCCTCTCCGGCCTAGGGATCAGTTCCCTGACCTCCATCAGTACCTGGGTCTTCGAGGCGTTGAGGGGGGCGTAGCTGCGGAACTTCCCTGGCGGGGAACCCCGCCGAAACCTGTTGTCCGGGCTTCTCTGCCTGCGTGCCCGGGGTGGAGTATGGGCGCGCTTGTGCCCAGGAGGGGATCGGGAGCGAGGCCGGACTTCCCTTGGCCTCTTCTCAACTGCGGGCTTGCCAGAATCTCCCGCCTGACGCTCCCTCGCAGTCTCTTCATCCTTCATTTTGAAGGCCTCTTCCGCTCGGGCGTATCCTTCAGCCCGAGCCAGCAGATCAGCAAAATCCCTGGGGTACTTCTTCTCCAGGGAGTACAAGAGATCATTCTTCTGAAGGCCACCTTTCAGGGCGGCCATGGCAACCGACTGGTCCAAGTTCCGGACCTCCAACGCCGCGATGTTGAAGCGATTGATGTAGGCCCGTATGGACTCCCCTTCCCTCTGCTTGATGTTGATGAGGGACTCCGAACCTTTCCGGGGACGTCGGCTGCTGACAAAATGGGCCACAAATTGGTGGCTCATTTGGTCGAAGGAGAAGATGGTACCCGGCTTCAGTGCCGAGTACCAGTTTCTTGCTGCTCCCTTCAAAGTAGACGGGAAAGCCCGGCACAAGATGGCGTCGGGGGCACCATGAAGCAGCATCATCGTTCGGAAGGCCTCCAGGTGGTCCACCGGGTCCGACGTCCCGTCGTAGCTTTCAAACTGGGGGAGCTTGAAATTCGACGGGATCAGTTCCTGCATAATCATTTGGGAGAAGGGAGGGTCAGTGCAGATATCCTCACCATAAGTAGGAGGCGCATGGCGGAGTTCTTCGATCCGCCGGTTCATCTCCTGGAACCTCCAGTCCAGGAAATCCTCTCGACTTCGAGTCTCGAGGGTTCTTTGGCAGAACGGGGGCAGGGATCTCCCAGGGGTGGAGTCGTGGTCCGATTGAGGGCTCTCCACCCTTGGATTCGCCTTCTCGGGAAGGACGGGGCGGCTGGCCCAGGTGGCCCGCCCCACCGTCGGGTTCTGGCATTCCGGAGATGCCCCTTCCGGATGCGCTGACGCCTGCGGCGGCTGCTGCTGCATCGCCTGTACGGCCTCGACGAGGCCCTTGACCTGCTGCGCCAGCAAGTCAAACTGCTCCGCGCCGACCGCCGTCGCCGGAGGAGGAGGAGCTGGCTGAGAAACGGGAGGGGAGGCCGGAGCCTGAGATCTGGCCGCGGAGGTCATGGACCGCCGGGTGGATGCCCTGCACGGAGGCATCGGGTGTCGATCTCGCGGGGGAGGATTAGAAGTAGATGATGGAGAGATGGCCGGAGGTGGCTCCGTTGAGCGCTCCTTCAAGAACAAGGGTGCTGTGAAGACACAGGCCCCTTCCTCTAGCGCCAATCCTGTTGGTGCAAAAATCCGTCTGCGCCGGAGAAGCTGGAGTTGAGGGAGCCGCGGTCGCCGTCGGGACCTGCAAGGGAAGTCTAAACCGAAGGTGGGGTTGCTCCGGCAAGACCCTCCGATGCTCAAGTCAGTTCTCTGCCTCAACAAGAATGGAGTGCTCGAACGGAGAATTTAGCAGAGTTTTGAGATAAGGCAAAAGAGCTTAAAAAATAACGTATCTGAGTCCCCCCTTTTATAGGCGGGGGAGGCAACGGATTGATGGCGACGTGTGTAACCGCCTGGTAGTGGGCCGCCCACGGTCAGGGGAATTGATTGTGAAAGATAATGGAGCAGACACGTGGGCATCACCTCGACTTGCCACGTGGAATCCGTTATGAGGGGTGGAGCAGCGTCCGTCGTCAGGAGAATCGCATGGTATCCGTCGCAGGAGGTGGAGCAGGTTCGTGGCCGTTACTGTGGCCTGCCAGAGGGATAATGGAGCTGTGCGGAGTCCGCCACAGGAAGTGGAGCAGGGCGGCTATGGCTGCTGCGGCTTGTCAGGGAATGATGATACTGCGTGGAGTCCGCCACAGGAGGTGGAGCAGGGTCGCGGCCGTTTTGAGGTCCTGTCAGGGGGCGTGGATCTGTCGATTGAAGCTCGGCAATGGTCGGAGCCGTCGTGAGCGGAGCCCGGCTCCCGTAGGAGTCCGGGCGGAGCTGTGCTGATGGCGGCAGAGCCCGACTCTCGTAGGAGTCCGGGCGGAGCTGTGCTGATGTCGTCGGTGGAGCCCGGCTCCCGTAGGAGTCCGGGCGGAGCTGCGCTGCAAACAAAGTCAAGGGTGAAGTCCGGCCCTGATAGGAGTCCGGATTGAGCTTACCAACAATTGATATTGAGAGCGGAGTCCGACTCCCGTAGGAGTCCGGGTGGAGCTATTTTGATGTTGGCGGTGGAGTCCGGCTCCCGTAGGAGTCCGGGTGGAGCTGTACTTGCTGATGGTGGTGGAGCCCGGCTCCCGTAGGAGTCCGGGCGGAGCTGCACTTGCTGATGGCGGTAGAGCCCGGCTCCCGTAGGAGTCCGGGCGGAGCCGTGCTGATGTCGTCGGTGGAACCCGGCTCCCGTAGGAGTCCGGGCGGAGCTGCACTTGCTGATGGCAGTGGAGCCCGGCTCCCGTAGGAGTCCGGGCGGAGCTGTGCTGATGTCGTCGGTGGAGCCCGGCTCCCGTAGGAGTCCGGGCGGAGCTGCGCTGCAAACAAAGTCAAGGGTGAAGTCCGGCTCTGATAAGAGTCCGAATTGAGCTTACCAGCAGTTGATACTGAGAGCGGGGCCCGACTCCCATGGGAGTCCGGGCGGAGCTGTTCTTGTTGATGGCGGTAGAGCCCGGCTCCCGTAGGAGTCCGGGCGGAGCTGCACTTGCTGATGGCGGTGGAGCCCGGCTCCCGTAGGAGTCCGGGCGGAGCTGCACTTGCTGATGGCGGTGGAGCCCGGCTCCCGTAGGAGTCCGGGCGGAGCTGCGCTTGCTGATGGCGGTGGAGCCCGGCTATCGTAGGAGTCCGGGCGGAGCAGCACTTGCTGATGGCGGTGGAGCCCGGCTCCCGTAGGAGTCCGGGCGGAGCTGCACTTGCTGATGGCGGTTCCGCCATGGGTTCCGGCTGTGGGTATTTTATACCCAACATAACTTAATTGATCTGATCCTAATCAATAGTTTACTCAGTTCAATCAATTACTTAATCAAATTAGACCCATATGGCTTAAATCAAAAATCTTAGATGTAATCCTATTACATGACCTAATTTATGATTTTTTTTATAACCAAAATTCTCATGCACAAACATCAATTTTAGATTCTAAAATTAAATTTTAGATCCAAATTTTTTACATAAAAATAAATTTTAAATCATAAAAATAATTTTTAGATTTAATATACAAACATATATCACATATATGCATAAAAAATTTATATCTAAATAAAATTCAGATCTGCTACGTGATATCATATATCTCATATACTAATCATGGATCATATCAAAAGTAATTTTATGATCTTAAGCATGCAATTACATATCTCATATATGAATTATAAATCAGGTCATAAAAATTTTAAGTTTATGCATGCATCTACATATCATGTGAACACGAACTAGAAACAATTCTAGATCAAAATTTAGATCTATGCATGCTTTCACATATCAACTATATGTTCTAAAATTAAATTTAAAATTAAATTTTAGATTCAAAAATTCATCTATACATCTCATGTATCAAAAAAAAAATCAGATTTTAAAATCTTTTTCAAAATATATATGATAATTTTAGTCATATGAAACTCATGGCTCTGATACCACTGTTGGAATTCGAAGTTGGAGACATGCATGTGTGTTTCAAAATTTTATTTTTTAAATATCACTTAGAATATAAGATTAAAATATTTTTAGTCTAAATTATGTATGCATAAAAATATAAAACCATAAGGATCTAGTTCATGTGCTAAAATTGATATATGCTAAAATTCAGATTGTGATCAAATCGCATACCTGTTTTGCAATCCCTTTCTTTAAATTTGGATCTGAAAGAGAAGAAGTTTTCTTCTAGCCGTATAAGTATCCAACCTCTATGGATATCCACTTAGGATTAATCTGAAACAGTCCTCTTCAAATTAAATTTTTTTCTCTAAAAAAATTTAGCCTGCTAAATCTGAACGAAGCTTAGATCGTGATCAACACTTGATCTTTTTTCTTGATCTTTTTCATCTCTTCTTCTCTTACCTTTCACCCTTGCTTTGTGCTGCTACAAAACATCAGCAACCAGTAATAGATGGAAGACCGAACAGCCTTGGGTGTGAGGATGAACTTGGGACACCCCAAGTGCTATGGCATGAGGACGCCCAAGGAGAAGAGAAGGAGGGAGGAAGAGAGGGAATGTGGGACTTTTATGGGATGTGGGTGGCTGCTGGTTGGATGCTCTAGAGATCTTAGGAGAGGTTCCTTTAAATAGACATCAGGATTGAATCCTATTCAATCTCATAATATAAGTCTTACTTGTATTGGGTTTCCTAATAACTTAAGTTATCCAACTTACTTTAGGAGACCCTTTAGGTGCCAACAATTGGAGCTCTTGCACCCATTATTTCACACCCCAAAATACATCCAAGGGATGCCTCATATAAGATCAAGAGGTCCTCTAATCATAGGATACACCCAACTTAATCAAATCAAGGTGGTGCCCAAAATAAACTATCAAGAAGATTAATTAGGAACTTGCATCCTAAATTCAATTGATCCAAAATCTTAGACACCCAATAATTAGAGTCAAATGAATCTTATTCATGTAAGTTATTAATAGATAATTAAGTTTAACTTATCTTATCAAATAAGAAATCCAAATGAAAAGAAGAATTGGATCTAACTATATGCTAGCAAGGTTATCTTGAACCCAATCGAGTTTCTCTAAACCCAATAGACACTTCGTAAGCTCAATTGCTCATTTCAGGTCTAATCTCTTTGTTATGTAACCTCATAGGTTCAATTCTATCTGGTAGTAAGATATACAATGATTTCTATCAAAGTATCATTGAAACTCTTTTTAATGGATCGAAATAATTCCACTCTAACTCATCTAGGATTGTCGATCCAGAACAATCCTAGTGAGCTCTCACAATCCACCAGTGACACCTAATAGTATGTAGTGGCAATCTAATAGGATTGAAATAAATCTCTAGGTGTAGTTAATATGTAATTAAGTCTTTCTATCGTGAGTGCCGACTAGATGGCAGATCATGGATAAATCATCAAACATCAACATTAGTCATATGATAGATTCAATCAGCTTGAGTCCAAATATGATTCCTATGGAAACTCTTTTTCATCAATCACATTACTGTGGCCACAGATTTTCAGACATATCCTCTCAAATCTCATAGGACTACTCTTTTCTACCAAGATGAATAGATCCCATGTTGATGTATACCCTACTCCTACAATGGATCAACTATCATCAATATCCACTATAAGGGCTTATTGAGATCCATATTTATGTGTCAATCAAACTCCAGCAGTCTCATTACGAGCAGTAGTACCATCTCAGATCAAAGGACCAGCACATAACTACAGCATCGAGATGATCACTGATGATCAAGTAGAAATCTAAGTGATCTCTTGTATGGTCACGCTTAGTACTAGTTGTTCTCTAAAAACTATCTGCTCTCATTATCCAGTGTTTGTACACTATAGACTAGAGATCTATCTATCCTAAAAGAAGCGATCTATACGTCATTCTATCCAGATCGATCACTGTCCTCATGATAATCCTATGATCGAAGCATTTAGGAATTAAATACATGTCTCTTGTTGGTGCAGAATTCCACCGACGTTGGAGAAGCTGGAGTTGAGGGGATCGCATCCACCGTCGAAACCTGCAAGAAAAGTCTAAACCGGAGTTGGGGGTGCTACGACAAGATCCTCCGACACTCAAGTTAGTACTCTGCCTCAACAGAAATTGAGTACTCAAATAGAATTTTAGCAGAATTTTGAGATAGAGTTTTGAGCTTAGAGAAGAACATATATGGGGATCCCTTTTTATAGACGAAGAGCGTAACTGATTGATAGCGACGTCTGAAACCACCTGGTAGTGGGCCGTTCGTGGCCACGTGGAGTTTGTTGCAGAGAGTAGTGGTGTCAGTGGGCCATTCAGAACCATGTGGAGTTTGCTATGGAGAGTGGAGTGGTGTCCGTTGTCGTGACTTGCCAGAGAGTGGTGGGGCCATATGGAATCTGTTACAAAGAGCGGAGTGGGGTAGTTGCCATTGTCGTGACTTGTCAGAGAGTTCGGACCTGACGGCTGAAGCTCGACTGGAATGTCTGATGGAGCGGAATGGCTCTTTGTCTCTGCAATCTAAGAGAGGCTCAGATGTTTTCGAGGTTGCTGATGAGTCCACTGTTGTCGGGTGCCTTGGGCGCTGATTGGGTGCTGATGTTGCAGGCGGAAGTCATCTACTGTAGAAGCTTGGATGGAGACTTTCTGTTGGAGAAGTCCGACAGAAGTCCGATTGCTAGAGAAGTCCATCTGTATTTTGCCTGATGTAGAAGCTCGTCTGTGGACTGTCTGCCAGAGAAGTCCAGTTTTATGAGGAATCCGGTAGAGGGTCGATCGATAGTGGAGTTCGGATGGCGTTATGGAGGTTCGTCCGCTGGAGGAGTCTTGAGGACACTGTTGAAGGTCAGACATTGGAGAAGTCCGAGATTCAATTCTATTGTAGAAGTTTGGACGGAGTCCGACTCTCGTAGGAGTCCGGATGAAGTCTGCTAATTGTAGAAGCTCGGTCGAAGATCAGTTGTTGTGGAAGCTCGGATGGAGATTTCTTATTGTAGAAGTTTGGATGAAGACCGACTGTCGTGGAAGCTCGGATGGAGACTTCTTATTATAGAAGTCCCGCTGCTAGAGAAGCTCGATCATTGACGAAGTCTGAAAGAAGTTTGGAGTAGAGATCCGGCTGGTGGAGCCCATCCGTTGTAGGAGTTCGTCTGGAGTCCATCCGCTGTAGAAGTTTGGCTGGGATCCGGCTCTCGTGGGAGCTCGGATGAAATTCGAAAGGCGGTCGACCGTCGTAGAAACTTGGATGGAGTCTGGTTACTCTAGAAATCCTACTGTCGGAGAAGCTCGAACATTGACGACGTCTGAAAGAAGTTTGAAGTAAAGTCATCCGTGGCTGGAAGAAGTCTGGAAGAGATTCGTAGAATAGTCGATCACTGTAGAAAATCGATTGATAGTGAAGCTCGAAAAGTGCTTGGAGCAGCCTGGTAGATGAATGGAGGAGCTCATTATCGAAGAAGTCCGAATGGTATTATGGAAGCTCGGACTGTCGGGGGAGTTCGGAAAGATGCCCCACAAGGTTGGAAGCCGGAAGAGCCCTGAAAGGGTCGGCCTTTTACAAACTTCGGCTGGGGTTATTTTATACCCAACACCAGTCCCCCTACTTTCGAGTTCGGGTTCTGAATGAAAGAAGTACAGAGAAATTTTTACAGCCGAAGTTGCTCCCCTTGATTTAAAAATTCAGCTGACCTATGAGCAGCAGGTGGTCAAGGATGCAGAAGCGGAGTTCGAAGTTCTAAGGAAGAGGCTTCGAGAATCGGAGGGCGAAAGCCGACGGTTCCACCAAATGTATCGGGAGATGCTGTTAAGAAAGAAGGAACTAGAAGAAGAAGTTAAAAACTTAAGGCAATCTCTGATAATGGCTGGAACCGAGAGTTCGAAGTCAGAAGAAGCCGAGCTTTCTTAAAGCTTTTTTTACCTTTTGTTCTTCCATGCATCCTTTTCTTTTCTCGTCGTTTTTCTTTTTTGTCCTTCAAAGGCTTTGTAATGCACACTTTACTAATGAAATGAGAAGGAATTTTCTCATTACCTTGTCTATTCTTGCTTGGAGTTGTTGTTTACCGAGCTTCTTTCATCTTTTGTCTTGTTTGATGTTGACGTTGTTTGAAAGTTCCTGATCGTCGTCGTGTTGATTTGCCCTTTTTTATTCATGATCGAAGGTCTTTTCGAGGCCACTCAAGTTTGACGCTTCCTCCTAGTGCTCGAGCTTAAGGGTCCGAACTTTTTGTTACCTTGAGGAAGTCGATTTTCTCCTGCTAGTGTCGGGTTTCCTCTTAGAGACTGAGGGTTTTTAACAAGGGCCTCCTTCCTCGTTGAGACGAGGTTTCTTTGTGTCTTTGATGTAGTTTGTTTTTTCCTTATCACTGGTGTAGCTCGTCGCTTTCCCCTTTTCTCTTCTCCTTTTTTTTTTGTGTTCGAGTGAGAGTTTTTCCTCTGCTCTTAACGGAGTTGCAGGGGTGTAGAGGAGCCGTTGAGGAGACTTCCTCCCTAATCCGATCTTGACCGATCAAATCTTCATTTGTGTCAGGATGAGATTCTCCTCCTGTTCCTGACACAGTCAATTTCAGCTCATATTTTGGCTGTGGGGGCACATAAGGGCCGTTGCAAGGGCCTCTCCCCTCATCCGATCTCTAAATAACTGAGCCTTCGACTTTGCTCATGTTAGGATGAGGTTCTCCTCCTGTTCCTAAGAGGACTGTGGGGTCGCATAAGGGCCGTTGCAAGGGCCTCTTCCCCCATCCGATCTCTAAATAACCAGACCTTCGACTTTGCTCATGTTAGGATGCGGTTCTCCTCCTGTTCCTAACATGGCGTGGAGGCACATAAGGGCCATTGCGAGGGCCTCTCCTCCCATCTGATCTCTTAATAATCAGGCCTTCGACTTTGCTCATGTTAGGATGAGGTTCTCCTTTTGTTCCTATCATGGCTGTAGGGACACATAAGGGCCATTGCGAGGGCCTCTCCCCCCATCCGATCTCTTAATAATCGGGCCTTCGACTTTGCTCATGTTAGGATGAGGTTCTCCTCCTGTTCCTAACATGGCTGTGGGGGCACATAAGGGCCGTTGCGAGGGCCTCTCCCCCCATCCGATCTCTTAATAATCGGGCCTTTGTTTGTGTCGGGACGAGGTTCTCCTCTTGTTCCTAACATGCTTAGTTTCGATTGTCTGAAGGAGCTGCTCTCTGTCGTTATAAGCTCATGCCAAAAGAAAGGATATGCAAATATAAAACTTTCATTTAAGGCAAAGTTACCGGTAATACATTCGTAAATTTTTCGAGTTTCATGGTCACGGAAGGTCTGCTCCACTGAGCTCTTTTAGACAGTATGTTTCAGGCCGGACTACCTCCTTGACATCATATGGACCTTTCCAATTCGGGGCAAGTTTTCCTTGGTTCTGTGGTCATGAAATAGTGGTTTGTCGAAGTACTAAGTCTCCTGCTCTAAAGGCTTTGCTCTCGACCCGAGAGTTGTAGTAACGGGCTACTTTCTGCTTGAAGGCTACCATCCGAACTTGAGCTATCTCTCACTTTTCTTCTAACAAGTCAAGGTTGGCCTTGAGATCCTGTGAGTTGCGCTGCTCGTCGAATGCCACGACTCACACCGACAGAAGCTTGAGTTTGATCGGGATCATGGCTTCTGTTTCGAATGTTAAGGCAAAGGGGGTCTCCCCCGTGAGCAGTCTTTGAGTAGTTCGATATGCCCACAACACATGATAAGCTCATCCACCCAAGTTTCTTTTGCTTTTTCAAGTCTTGCCTTGATTCCTTGCAACAGAGTCCTGTTAGTCACCTCGGCTTCACTGTTTGCCTGCGGATGGGCTACTGACGTGAAGTTATGGGAGATGTTTAAGTCTTCACAAAATTCAGTAAACCTTGCCCCAGTAAATTGTCACCCATTATCAGTAATGAGAGTTCTGGGTAGGCCGAACCTACAGACAATTGACCTCCAAACAAAGTCCTGCACCTTAGCTTCTGTAATTTTCGCCAAAGGTTCAGCTTCGACCCACTTGGTGAAGTAGTCAATTGCCACCAGGAGGAACTTCCGCTGCCCGGATGCCATGGAAAAAGATCCGGCTTTGGTATTTTTGGCTCTTGGAATCTGCTTGATGTCAAAGCTACCGAAGGCAGGGACGATCTTTTTTACCTTTTCGAGATACTTGGCCATGCTGTCCTCCCGAGCTTCATAGTTTCCCCTGACTTGTCCCACCACCAATTGGGAGTCACTGTAGACTTGGAGCCGATCTACTTCTAACTCTTTGGCGATCCTCAGTCCTGCAATCAGAGCTTCATATTTTGCTCCGTTATTCATCGTAAAAAATTTGAAGCACAGTGTGTACTTCGCAATAATTCCTTCTAGATTGACCAAGATCAGGCCCGTGCCTGTGCCTGACATGTTGGAGGAACTGTCCATGTAGAGGGCCTAGAAACCATCAGGGAGATCTGTTCTTTCTTCAAGGAAATTCGACTAGAGCCCTAAGTTGTCGGCTTCACCTCGTTCAAGTTTGGCCTCTTCCAGAATAGTGCACTCCACTATGAAGTCTGCTAATATCTGGGCTTTAATCATCGGTCGAGGTTGATAGTTGATGTCGAATTCTATGAGCTCGACTGCCCATTTCGCTATCCTTCCGGAAGCATCCGCTCGATGCAGAACTGCCTTGATCGGTTGGTCGGTGAGCAGTGTTAGGGTGTGCCCTTGAAAGTAAGGTCAGAGCCTTCGAGCTGCAATCAACAAGGCATAAGTTAATTTCTCTAACTTAGTATACCTGATTTTGGTGTCTCTCAATACTTAGCTAATGTAATAGATCGATCGTTGAATTTTTGCTTCTTCCTTAATCAGAACTACTGCGAGAGCCACAGGGAAGACCACCAGGTACAGGAACAACTCCTCTTCGGGTTTGGGCTTTGTCAATAGCAGAGGTGAGCCGAGGTAGTTCTTTTAATTTTTTGAATGCTTGCTGACATTCAGTGGTCCAACAGAAGTTCTTCGACTGCTTAAGAGTCTGAAAGAAAGGTAGGCATCGTTCGGCCGACCTTGAGATGAAGTGATTCAGAGCTGCTACTCTCTCAGTAAGGTGCTGAACTTTCTTTATTAACTTCGAGGCGATCATTTCCTAGATGGCACGAATCTTTTTCGAATTTACCTCGATCCCGTGCCCCGATACCATGAAGTCCAAGAACTTTTCTGAGGTTACTCCAAAAGCGCACTTGGCCAGGTTCAGCTTCATCTTATATTTTCGGAGGGTGCTGAAGGTCTCCTCAAGGTCGGTGATGTGGTTCTTTGTGGACTTGCTTTTTACAAGCATATCGTCCATGTAGACCTCCATGTTACGGTCGATCTGCTCTTTGAAGATCTTATTCACCAGCCATTGATAGGTCGCCTCTACATTTTTAAGGCCAAAAGGCATGACCCTGTAACAATAAAGACCACGGTTAGTAATAAAAGCTATTTTTTCTTCATCTTCTAGTGCCATCCTGATTTGGTTGTAGCCGAAAAATGCATCCATGAAAGTGAGAAGCTCGTGGCCCAGGGTCGCATCCACTAATTGGTCAATTCTGGATAGAGGATAACTGTCCTTCGGGCAGGCTTTGTTCAGCTTTTTGGAGTCTATACACATCCTCCACTTGCCGTTCGCCTTCTTGACGAGAACCATATTGGAGACCCAGTTCGGATAGTTGATTTCTCTGATGAACCCAACCTTCAGAAGCTTATCAACTTCCTCAGCTATTGCCTTCTGCCATTCTGATGCATGACCTCGGATTTTTTCCTTCATCAATCGATGTTTGGGATTAGCGCGTAGCTGTGGAATCTTCCTGGGGGAGAGCTCTGCTGAACCCTATGGTCTGGGCTCCTCTGCCTATGAGCTCGGGGGGGAGTTCGGACATGCTTGTGTCTGGGGGGAGTTCGGGAACGTGGCCGAGCTTCACTCGCCCTTTTTTCAACTGTGAGCTTGCTGGAATCACCCGCCCGCCGCTCCTTCGCAGTCTCCTCATCCTTCAGCTTGAAGGCTTCCTCTACTCGGGCATATCCCTCAGCCCGAGCCAGCAAATCAGCAAAGTCCCTGGGATACTTCTTTTCTAGGGAGAACAGAAGATTGTTCTTTTGAAGATGGCTCTTCAAGGCGGCCATTGCAACTGATTGGTCTAGATTTTGGACCTCCAATGCGGCGGCATTAAAATGGTTAACATAAGTTTGGATGGATTCTCCTTCTTTTTGCTTGATGTTGATGAGGGACTCCGAACCTCTTCGGGGATGCTGGTTGCTAACGAAATGAGCCATAAACTGGTGGCTTATCTGATCAAAGAAGAAGATGGTACCCGACTTCAGTGTCGAGTACCAATTTCTCACTGCTCCCTTTAAGGTGGATGGGAAAGCTCGGCACAGGATGGCGTCTGGCATGCCATGAAGCAGCATCATTGTCCGGAAGGCCTCCAGGTGGTCAACCAAATCTGAGGTCCCATCGTAGCTTTCGAATTGGGGGAGCTTGAAGTTTGGCAGGATTGGTTCCTGCATGATCATTTGAGAGAAAGGAGGGTCAGTACAGATATCCTCACTATAAGCAGTGGGAGCATGACGGAGCTCTTCGATCCACCGGTTCATCTTCTGGAATCTTTGATTTAGGAGGTCCTCTCGACTGCGAGTCTCGAGGGTCTTCTGGTGAAATAGAGGTAGGGACCCTCCGAAGGTAAAATCGTGATCGAACGGAGGGCTCTCCGCCTTCTGCTTCCCCTTTTCGAGAAAGACAGGGCGACTGGCCCAAGTGGCCCATCTGATCATCGGATTCTGAAACTCCGATGATGCTCTTTCCAGCTGCACTGATGTCTGCGGCTGTTGCGGCTGCTGCTACATGGCCTGCATTGCTTCGATGAGGCCCCTGACCTACTGAACCAGTAAGTCAAACTGCTCCATGCCGACTGTCGTTGCCGGAGGAGGAGGAGTCTGGAAAACTGGAGACGAGGCTAGAGCTTGCGGGTCTCGCTGAGATCTGGCTATGGAGGTCGTGGATCACCTGGTGGATGCCTTTCGGGGAGGCATCAGGTGGAGATCTGGCAGGAGAAGAAGGAGAAAATATCGAAGAAGATGACCGAAGACAATCCCACTGAGTACTCCTTTAAGAACAAGGGTACTGCGAAGACACAAGGCCCTTCCTCTAGTGCAAATTCTGTTGGTGCAGAATTTTGCCGACGTCGGAGAAGCTGGAGTCGAGGGGATCGCGTCTACCACTGGGACCTACAAGGAAAGTCTAAATCAGAGTTGGAGGTGCTCCGACAAGACCCTCCGATGCTCAAGTTAGTACTCTGCCTCAACAGAAATAGAGCACTCAAATAGGATTTTAGCAGAGTTTCGAGATAGAGTTTTGAGCTTAGAGAAGAACGTATCTGGGGGTCCCTTTTAATAGATAAAAAATGTAACTGATCGACAGCGACGTCTGAAATCATCTGGTAGTGGGCCATTCATGGCCATGCGGAGTTTGTTGCAGAGAGTAGTGGCGTCAGTGGGCCATTCAGAACCATATGGAGTTTGTTATGGAGAGTGGAGTGGTGTCCTTTGTCATGACTTGCCAGAGAGTAGTGGGGCCACATGGAATCTATTACAGAGAGTGGAGTGGGGTACTGGCCATTGTCGTGACTTGCCAGAGAGTTCGGGCCTGACGGCTGAAGCTCGGCTGGGACATCTGATGGAGCGGAATGGCTCTCTATCTCTGCAATCTAAGAGAGGCTCAGATATTTCTGAGGTTGCTGATGAGTCCACTATTGTTGGATGCCTTGGGTGCTGATGCTGCAGGCGAAAGTCATCTGCTGTAGAAGCTCAGATGGAGACTTTCTATAGGAGAAGTCCGACAGAAGTCTGATTGCTAGAGAAGTCCGTCTGTATTTTGCCTGATGTAGAAGCTCATCTATGGACTGTCTGCCAGAGAGGTCCGATTTCATGAGGAATCCGACAGAGGGTCGATCGATAGTGGAGTTTGGATGGCATTGTGGAGGTTCGTCCACTGGAGGAGTCTTGAAGACACTGTTAAAGGTCAGACATTAGAGGAGTCTGGGATTCAATTTTGTTGTAAAAGTTCGAATGGAGTCTGGCTCTCGTAGGAGTCCGGATGAAGTTCGCTTATTGTAGAAGCTCGATCAAAGATCAGTTGTCGTGGAAGCTCGGATGGAGATTTCTTATTGTATAAGCTCGGACGAAGACTGACTGCCATGGAAGCTCGGATGAAGACTTCTTATTATAGAAGTCCCACTGCTAGAGAAGCTCGGTCATTGATGAAGTCTGAAAGAAGTTTGGAGTAGAGATCCAACTGGTGGAGCCCGTCCATTATAGGAGTTCGTCTGGAGTCCATTCGCTGTAGAAGTTTGGCTGGGATCTGGCTCTCGTAGGAGCTCGGATGAAATCTGAAAGACGGTCGACCGTCGTAGAAACTTGGATGGAGTCTGGTTACTGTAGAAATCCTATTGTCGGAGAAGCTCAGATATTGACAAAGTTCGAAAGAAGTTCGGAGTAAAGTCATCTGTGGCTGGAAGAAGTCTGGAAGAGATTCGTAGAATAGTCGATCACTGTAGAAAATCAGCTGATAGTGAAGCTTGAAAAGTGCTTGGAGCAGCCCGGTAGATGAATGGAGGAGCTCATTATCGAAGAAGTCCGAATGGTATTATGGAAGCTCGGACTGTCGGGGGAGTTCGAAAAGACGCCACACAAGGTCAGAAGCCGGAAGAGCCCTAGAAGGGTCGGCCTTTTTCGAACTTCGACTGGGGTTATTTTATACCCAACATCTCTAATTTTCAACACCTTGAGAATATGTATCAAGACTAATTCCATGGATAATTCAAGGATACATCATACTTGAATGAAAAATAAATTTATCTTTTTATTGATCAAATTAATGTATTAAGTATAAAATTGTGTCTTAGAGTTATTACAATGTGTTAGCCATATTGGCTTCTAGGATATACATTTAACAACAAGAAGACCGATGGAGGAAGTATAAGCCTTGGTTGATGATCACCTTTGTAAGGTGGCCAGAGTAGGCACTATTTGTTAGATGAGTGCCCTAGAAGTAAATTATTGACTGACACATTTTGTAACACTTTTAATAAAGGATATTTTTATTTCAATCATATTTATGTCTTCATGATTTATCCTAGAAATTAACAAAGATGATTTTGTATATTCTCAAGATGTTAAGAATTTGAGACATACATTATTAGTGGTTAGTTTCTAAATACTCCCGATCAAAAGATCATCATGGAGGATAGTGATCAATCTATTTAAGATCGATGCACGGACACCTTCTTTTTGGACAGATGAGACTTGGATCTGTAGTGTAGGGACACTGGGGTGAGAGTATAGATGATTGTTAGAGAACAAGTTACGCTGAGCGTGACCAACATGCAAATCACTTGGATGTCTACTCATTTACCAGTGGTTGTCTTGATGCTGCAGTGGTGTGAGTGGTCTTTTGATCTGCGGTGTCATCGACTATTCACAGCGAGACAACTAAGTTTGACTGTAGATTTTCTTGATCCCTAGTTATTTGAGTCCTTTCTGTGTATATTGGCTATAGTAGGTTTAGATTTGCTATTAGGAGTAGGATGCATCTAGATGAAATCTATTGACTTTGGTAGAAAAGGAGAAGTCCTATGCGATTTGTGAGAGTGAGTTCAGAAAGACTTTGGCTAAACCAAGTGTGAATACTAGAAAGGAGTTTTGATGAAATTCACAAGTGAACTTGAGTCGAGATAATTTGGCATATGACTAACGATGGGATCTGACGAGTTCTCCATCACTTCCATCAAGTCGAGACTCATGATAAAAGGATTAAATCACACGATAACAATAACTAGGGGTTGATACTTTTATTCTACTGAATTATCACTACATACTACTAGATGTCACTGGTGGATTGCAAGACTTATCGAACGTCATCTTGATGATCGATGATCCTCGAAGGATAGAGTTGAAAATATTTCAATCCATTGAAAGAAGTTTCGATGATATTGTGATGGAGATCACAATATATCTCACTTCTAGATATAATAAAACCTATGGGGTCACACATTAAAGAATTTAATCTTGAATTAACCAATCAAGCTTGTGAAGTTATAATTAGGTTAGGATTTAGTGAAATCCTATTAGATTTAGGAGAACCATGCTAGCACATTGTTAAATCTAATTCTTCTTAGACTTGGATTCTTTATTAGATAAGGATTGGATCAAGTCCATAGCCTTGAACCTAATCTAGATCTAATTTGATTTAGATTTAGAGGGACACCTATTGAGGGCCTAAAAGGATTGGATCAAGCCAATGAGTTGGCAAACAAATCACTTTATTTTCCTTCCTTGATATTTTCTTTTTGGTATGGATTAATTGGAAAGGGAAGAGGAGAGGATGTGCATGCCTCCCTTTTTAATTTTGGAAAGTCCATGGGGTGCATGCCCCCTCTTTGCTTTGGCATGGAAAGAGAAAGAGAGAGGGTCAACAACCCCTCTCTTGTGCGCACAAAAATGCTAAGGGGTGCCAAAGGTTGGTGCCCCCTCTTCTTGCCTTATGGGATGAGGGCGCCCCCTCATCTTGCCTAATAAGGTGTGGGTGCCCCTTCTACTTGCTTTATAGGGTGTGGGGCCATTTCAATTGGACTTGATTTTTTGGAAAAAAAAATCAAATTAAAAGGCAATGGACCTTATGAGATAAGGACTAGCCTTTTTAGCCTAATTGGAGATTGATTTGGAATCAAAAAAGGACTCTATCTAAGAGATGGTCTCCTAGGATTTATATATAAATTGAGAATTTAGATCTAAATCCCTCTCCATCTCCATGCCATCCTCTCCTTCTCCTCTCTCAATGCCTAAGGATTGGAAATCCCACCTTCGCACATGCCTTAATTGTTGGGTGATCTCTTCTACATCAAGGAATAGGGAGAAAGACTGCAATTTAAGTGTTGAGATCACGGACAAAGATCAATACTAAATCAAAAATCCAAAAAGCTAAAATTCATCTTAAAGAAGATGGATCTAAAATGAGAAGAAAGGTTCAAGATTGATCTTGGTGGATATTTTTAGAGGCTGGACACATGTGTGGCTCAAGAACCTTCAGATCTATGATCATCGACTGCGGTGTATTTCGATCTGTGCAAGGTATTGAGATATGATTTTAATTTTTTTATTTTATTTTTAGATTATATGTATGTCTTAGATCCAGGACTCGGATAGATATAGATTAGATCTATTGCATGTGGAGTTAAAGGGTTAAATCAAGATCTGTTTTCACTGCTATTTCAAAATTATTTTAAAATCTATGCATGCTAGTCTACCCACTTTCTAGCAGTGGTATCAGAGCTACTGGTTTTTCATAATATGTTTAATCTAATTTTTATATTAGATCTAAAAGTTTAAATGGTTTAATATTGATCTTGTGCTAGTATAAGATTGTCCTGGTATAGGGTTAACCCCCTATATTGAAAAGATTGTCTTAGCACAAGATTAATCTATTTTAAAAACTACTCTCAAAATAATTAAATCAATCTTTTAGATCTGAAAATAGATGTATAGGATATATCTTTATTTTTGTTAGATCTTGTTGGTGCAGAATTTCGTCGAAGCCAGAGTTGCTGGAGTCGAGATGATCGCGGCCGCCGTCGGGACCTACAAGGGAAGTCTAAACCGAAGTTGGGAGTGCTCCGGCAAGACCCTCCGACGCTCAAGTCAGTACTCTGCTTCAACAGAAATGGAGTGCTCGAGTGGAAATTTTAGTAGAGTTTTGGGATAGAGTTTTTGAGCTTAGAGAAGAACATATCTGGGGGTTCCTTTTTATAGACGGAGAGCGTAACTGATTGACAGCGACATCTGTAACCGCCCGGTAGTAAGTTGTTCAGAGCCGTCTGGAGTTTGTTATGGAGAGTAGTGGCGTTAGGGGTCGTTCAGGGCCACGTGAAGTTTGTTACGGAGAGTGGAGTGGTGTCCGTTGTTGCGACTTGCCAGAGAGTAGTGGAGCCACGTAGAATCTGTTGCAGAGAGTGGAGCAGGGTGGTGGCCATTGTCGTGACTTGCCGGAGAGTTCGGATCTATCGGTTGGAGCTCGGCTGGGATGTCTGATGGAGAGGAATGGCTCTCTATACTATCGATCTAGGAGAAGTTTGGATGTTTCTAAGGCTGCTGACGAGTCTACTGTTGTCAGATGCCTTAGGTGCTGATGCTACAGGTGAAAGTCATCTGCTGTAGAAGCTCGGATGGAGACTTTTTATTGGTGAAGTCTGGTAGGGGTCCGGTTGCTAGGGAAGTTCATCTGAGATTTGCCCGATGTTGAAGCTCATCTAAAGATTATCCATCGGAGAAGTCCGATTTCATGAGAAATCTGGTGGAGGGTCTTGTCGGAGCACCCCCAACTCCAGTTTAGACTTCCCTTGCAGGTCCCGACGGTAGCCGCGGTCATCTCGACTCCAGCAACTCCGGCTTCGACGAAATTCTGCACCAATAGAATTGGTGCTAGAGGAAGGGTCGGTCTTTTACAAACTTCGATCGGGGGGTATTTTATACCCAACAGATCTAAAATTAAAATTATTGAAAATTTGCATAGGACTGGTATAAGATTGTTCTGATATAGAGTTTACCATCTATATTGAAAAGGTTATCCTAGTTTGATGCGAATCAATTTTTGAAAAATATTTTCAAAGTATTTTAATCAAATCATTATTTTAGATCTAGTTATGCATGTATTTGATAGGTATAATTTTAGTTTTAGATCTAAAATTTAATATATATGTGATATATATTTGTAGTTTAGATCTAAAACTTCATATATATGATATATGACATTAGATTTAGATCTGAATCTATTTCAAGATCATAAGCCACTAATACATGCAATGAAATATAATCTAAAAGTATTTTTAGAATCTAAAAATTATATTATTGTATGTGGGTATGGGTTGAATAAATTAGATCTAATGATCAAACTACAATTAAGGTCAATTGATTGATCAAGCTAGAGTCCATTATCGATTTTGAGCAGTTGATTGAACCTAATCAATTGTTGGATAAGAATAGGTCAAAGGGGCTCAAAGTTGAGTTTAGTTGTAGTTGGTCACATTGATTCATATTTTAATATGAATTGATTGACTCAAGACCTATTTTGACTCTGTGGTTCGAGTGTGGGTCAATAGATTAACCTGATTGATTCTAATCGATCAATTTAGTGTCTAAGGAAAGTATCTAGATGGTGATTATTTAATTGATTCCGTTGTCTGACCTGATCAATTTGTTGGTGTCTAAAGAAAGCAACGAAGGGACCCCCACTTATCTTAACTTACCTAACTATTTTGGGAGATTATGTTTTGAATTAGATTACTTGCTGACTCGAGTTCACCCATGCTGACTAGGTTGGTCAGATATATGATTGTACTGACCTAAACTTGGTTAGTCAGATATTAGATCTGCTGACTTAGAAGAGATTTAAACCTAATCTCCTTATCAAATATTAAGTCTAGCGGTCTTCCACCATTGTAGAGATGCAAATGCCTTCCTAGCATTGATCGTTCTTGGCTCATTACAGTGGTTTGATTGCAGTAGAAAGGTACAACCACTCTATTGGTATTAGATGCCTCAGGGTAGAGATGAGATTTGGTCCAATAATTATTAGGTAAAGGACCCAATGACGGTTTTGTGCCCATTGGTGAACGGTGGGTCTAACTTAACTAAAAAATGTGCCAATAACTATTAGGTGAGGCCATTGGACTTAGAGACTGAACCCACTGCATCTTGCTTAGTGAAGCAATGGATAAGGTGTTATGCACGTATTGATCTGTGCTTATCAATAACTGTTAGGTGAGGTCTGTACAGATCAGTGGAATCACAGCATCCATTAGAAATCGATCACGTATAGGTTTTTATTTCTCCATCCAAGGAGTATGAGAAATTCAAGAAAATAATGGGAGCCTTGTTTATTTTTAAAATCTCTAGAATAAATATTTAATAAGTATAAATATCTAACTAGAAACTATTCTCTTTGCAGATAATCATATCGAGTTTAATCCCTTTAGCCTATATCCTTGACACAAATAGGTTGATCGGGATAAACTATAAAGACTGGCTCCAAAATTTGAGAATCGTTCTCAGTTTCAAAAAACTAACCCATGTCCTAGACCAAGATGTGCTTGCATTACTAGCTCGTCCATCCCCTGATCAACGAGTCATACTTGAGAAGTGGATGGATGAGGACAATAAAGCTAAGTGCTATATTCTAGCATCCATGTCCAATGATCTTTAGCACCAGCATGAAGACATGAGGACTGTCGAGGATATGCTGACTTACTTGCAAAAGTTGTATGGTGAGCAGAGTCGCACAACTCTTTTTGAGGTTTTCTAGAGACTATTCAGAGAAAAAATCCATGATGGGTAATCCGTCAATGATCATTGTTTGACAATAATCAAAGATATTGAAGAGCTTCAGAAGCTTGAGATGAACATGGATAAAAAATTACAGATGGATTTGATCCTCTAGTCTCTTTCTGATTCGTATGGATAGTTCATTATGAACTATCATATGAATAAATTGATAGCACTTTGTTTGCATTACTGAACATGTTGGTAATAGTTGAGGGCACCTTGAAAGGTTCAAGGGGTATGATTCTGACTATGGAGCAGATTTTCTCTAAGAAAAAGTCTTCTTTCAAGAAAAAAAAAGAAGCCTGCGAAGAAGCAAAAGAATGAGACCAAGCCTAAGAAGTAGATTCTGAGGAAGGCCGATGATAAAAAAAAATATTTTCACTACAATGTCAAAGGTCATTGGAGAAGAAACTGTCCGATCTACCTGACGATCGTGAAGGATAGGAAGAAAGATGGGCCTTCTTAAGGTACATCTGATTTGCTTATAATTGAAACTAATCTAATTATTTTTTCTTCTTCTAATTAGTTTTTAGATTCTGGTTCAAGTGCTTACTTGTGCACTTCTATGCAAGGTCAGGAAGAAGTTAAAGGGCTAAGGAAAGATGAGATTACTCTTCGAATCAGTAATGAAGCAAAAATTGCTACTGTAGCCGTCGAGACTTATCCTTTGCGACTACCATTAGGAATTAGTTTAATTTTGAAAGACTGCTATTTTGTACCTATAGCCAGTAAAAATCTGATTTTCATATATGTGCTGGCACAGGATAACTATAATTTTTATTTCAATAAAAATATATGTATAATTTATTTTAAAAAAAAAATTATTACACATATATTTTTGTTTGATGATCTTTATCATTTGTATATAGATACGAGTGTTAATATTAACGAGCAAACTGTGAATACCATAGGGTCTAAGAGATTTAGAGATAGGATTAGCCAAAAATATCTGTGGCATCTTAGGTTAGGCCATATAGGAGAGGACAGACTCAACAAACTGAAGAAAGATAGCCTTTTCGGGCCATTGACTTTCAAGTCTTATCCAATTTATGAGTCCTGTCTTCAAGAAAAAATGACTAAGCTATCCTTTGTGGGACAAAAAAAAAGGGCCATTGAGATATTAGCCCTGGTATACACTGACATGTGCGATCCATGCGATGTACAAGTCAGAGGTGGCTATGTCTACTTCATAACTTTTACCAATGATTATTTATGGTATGGATTTGTGTATTTGATGCATCGTAAGTCTGAATCCTTTGAAAAGTTCATAGAAATTAATAAAGGGTATGGGCTTAACTTTATACTTGTAACACTTTTATTATTAATAAAGAGTATTTTTATTTCAATCATATTTGTGTATCCATAATTTATGCTAAAAATTAATAAAAATAATTTTGTATATTCTCAAGGTGTTGAGAATTTGAGACATACATTATTAGTGGTTAGTTTCTAAATGCTCCCGATCAAAGAATTGTCATAGAAGATAGTGATCAATCCATTTAAGATCGATGCACAGATCATCTCCCTTCTGGATAAATGAGACTTGAATCTACATTGTAAGGACACTGGGGTGAGGGTGTAGGTGGTTATTAGAGATCAACTTGCACTGAGCATGACCAACATGAGAAACTACTTGGATGTCTACTCACTCGTTAGTGGTTGTCTCGATGCTGCAGTGATGTGAGTGGTCCTTTGACCTACGATGTCAATAGCTATTCGTAGTGAGGCTACTTAGTTTGACTGTATATTTCTTTGGTTCCTAGCCATTCAGATCCTTATTGTGTATGTTGGCTATAGTAGGTTCAGATTCGCTGTTAGGAGTAGGATGCACCTAGATAGAATCTATTGATCTTAGTAGGAAAAAAAAAATCCTATGTGATTTACGAGATTGAGTCAGAAAAATTTTGACCAAAGCAAGTATGAATACTGGAAAAGAGTTTCTATGGGATTCACAAATGAACTCAAGTTGAGCCAATTTGGCATATGAGTAATGATGTATTTTGCCATGTTCTCCATGACCTCCATCAAATCGGGACTCACAATAGAAGGACTGAATCACACAATAATTATACCTAAAAATTCATACTTTCATTCTATTGAATTACCACTACATACTGCTAGATGTCACAGGTGGATTATGGGACTCATCGGGCATGGTCTTGATGATCGATGACCCTCAAAGGATAGAGTTGAAATTATTCTAATCCATCGAAAGGAGTTTCGATGATATTATGATGGAGATCACAATATATCTCACCACCAGATATAATGAAACCTATGGGGTCACACATTAAGAGATTTAATCTTGAATTAACTAATTGGGCTTGTGAAGTTATAATTAGATTAGGATTTAGTAAAATTCTATTAGGTTTAGGAGAATCATGCTAGCACATGGTTAAATCTAATTTTTTTCTAGACTTAGATTCCTTATTATATAAAGATCGGATTAAGTCCATAGCTTGAACCTAATCTAGATCCACTTTGATTTGGATTTAGAGGGGCACCTTTTTGAGGGCCCAAAAGGATTGGATCAAGCCAATGAATAGGCAAACAAATCACTTTATTTTTTTCTCTTGATATTTCCTTTTGGCATGGATTAATTGGAAAGAGAAGAGGAGAGAAGGCGCATGCCTCTCTTTTCAATTTTGGAAAGACCAAGGGGTGCACACCCCTTTGGATTTGGTAGAGAGAAAAGAGTGGGGCACACCCCCTCTTTGCTTTGGCATGGAAAGAGAAAGAGAGAGGGTTAATGTTCCCTCTCTTGTGCGCACAAAAATTGTAAGGGGTGTGAAAGGTTAGAGCCCCCTCTTCTTGCCTTATAGGATGAGGGTGCCCCCTCATCTTGCCTAATAAGGTTTGGGCGCCCCCTCTACTTGCCTTATAGGGTGTGAGGCCTTTCCAATTGGATCTAATTTTTTTAGAAAGAAAATTAAATTAAAAGACAATGGACCTTATGAGATAAGAATTAGCCTTTTTATCCTGATTAGAGATTGATTTGAAAGCAAAAAAAAAGCTCTATTTAAGAGATGGTCTCCTAGAGTTTATATATGAATTAAGAATTCAGATCTAAATCCCTCCTGTTGGAAAATCGATAGGCATATTTCATGAATTTTAAAATTTTTATGCAGTAAAAAAGTAGATTAAACAAATTAAACTTTATGACATGCTTAAGATCTAATCTTAATGCCTACCCCAGGATCTATAATATGTTATTATGCATGTATATGATCTGAAAATAAAATCTGCACTGAAGACATATCAAAATATATGATTGTAGATCCAATCTACATATCTATCAAGTTCAGAAGTTGATACCTTTGCACAGGTAGAAGATCTCTGCATCTGAAAATCATGGACTTGTTAGTTGCTAACAGCCACACAGGGTGTTCGGCCTCTACGGGTGATCCACTTGAAGTTTTACATTGATCCATCGTCTCAGGAGTGCTAGCTTGCATAACGATGTCTAGATGGCTGATTTATCTTCTATCTTCAGACATCTCGGACTCCTCTGGATGTAAAGAAAAAACTTATGGAGATTCTGGCACTGGTATAGAGGGAGAAGAACTCTCTTCTCTTTGATTTTCTCTCACCCCAAAAATCCCAGAACAGATTTCTAGGATGCTTACCCAAGGGGAGGAAGATCTCCTCTATGCTCACACGCCTATGATCGGCCGCCCATCCCAAGACCTCACACCCAAAACCCTAGCTCTCACATATCTCAACTATTTTTTTCACACAAAAATCAATGGATTTTATAGATTGGCATGGTGGAGAGTTAAGAATCAAGTTCGAATCAAATTCGAACTTAGATAAGAGTTTGGTTTAAGTTAAATCCTAATCCAATTTGTACAACTCAAATAAAAAATTATCCTATCTTTTATGGCATGTAGAGAGGGTGACAAAACTCATTTTGCCATGGAAAAATCCCATGCTAATTTGATATTAGCGATGAGGAATATGGGGTGGACTAGGTTGGTCAGTGGTAGTGAGGAGTCCAACTTGATTTGGACTCTTTAGGGTTTATCCAATTAAGTCTCTAGTCTAATCAAATTAGGTTAAACCAATTAGATCAACCTGAACCTAATCCAATTAGATCACAATCATGATTAAATCCTAATCAAATCAAAATTTAATTAAGCCCAAGTCTTGATCAAATCAAGAATCATTCATCCTAGACAATTAGATCATCTCATAACCTGATCGAGTCAAATCATATTGAATCTAATTCATTTAGATTTGATCTGATTCATATTGCTTAATCAAATTGAGTTAATCAATAATTTAATTACTAATTAATCTTTCTTTAATTGATTGCAACTTTTGCATAAGGCTGATCATCAATCGAATTGATGATTAAATCTTATAATGATTCTTAATCATCGATCAACCATATGATCAGTCAGTAACTCTTTTGAATGTGACCCCATAGGTTCGAACCTAAGTTAGTAGCGCAGGAACAACTTTCTAGACTAATCGATATAACTATCTAGCAATGGGATCTGATGTCCGGATAGGCCAAATGATTGCAAAGCAACATTCAAGAACCTACTAACATATGATTACCGTATAATTCATTCCTTTGATCCTAATGCTTAAGGTGACCTAGGGTTTAACTGTCAACCCTAGAATAGTCAACCACATTATATTTCAACCTTTCAAATCCATCATATCGATTATCCTAATTCATATTTTACTAAATTAAAATATACTGATGCATTAACTCCTATTTATTCGGAGGGATCAATTTCATCTTAACTCACACACTAACTCGACAAGTACTTGACTGCACCCAGAAACCTTCCATCTCTGAATTAAAAATTTAGATAGTCTGGCACCAAAGTATAGTGAGTTGCTTGTACGTCACCATGGTGATCTCAAGTCGGAGGGACAGTTATACGCATATCCTTCGTGAGCTACTCTTGACAGCAGAGTGCTCTCCAGTTGGTCACACTCGGTGTGAATGTACTCCTACACTCCACTGCATGCCATACCAGTATCTCTACACTCTTTGATTAAGAGGACAACCATTCTATATAGCACATAATAACCTAAACTTGATATCGTTATCGTCCTAGTAATAATATATCATTTGATCGCAAACAAGTTTAAGGACTAAATCCTCTATTTAAATTAGTTCTAAGGACTTCATCACAACCCAAGAGTTCATATTAAAGATATAAATATTTATGATAAAAAATATCAAATAATATTTATTATTGAATAATTTATATACAAGTATAAATGAGCACAATCATCAACAGATTGATGATTGATTGTGGGACATAATTTCCAACAACTCTCACTTGGACTAAAGCCAATCAGTATAGTATCGTATACCCAACTTCATTTTTTTGATCTTAGAAGTCCTTAACACTGAGAACTTTAGTAAATGGGTTGGCAAGATTTTTCTTTCTATCGATCTTCTAAAAGTCGACGTCACCCCATCCACGATCTCTCAGATCAGATGGTAGTGGTGTTGTATGTACTTGGTGCGCTGATAGGACTTCGATTTTTTTACTTGAGCAATAATGCTAGTGCTGTTGCATTATAACAAGACCAGACCATCCAGAAAGGGTGCCACTCCAAGCTCATTGATGAACTTCTACAACCATACAGCTTCTTTTGCAGTATCAGATGCCGTAATGTACTCCACCTTGCACACTGAGTTGGCCATGGTATGCTGCTTGAAACTTTTTCTATAGATTGCTCCACCATTCAGGATAAACACAAAATCCTACAAACTCTTGCTATCATCATGGTCTAACTGAAAGCTACAGTTTGTAAACCCCATAAGTTTCAAATCAGAATCCCCATAAACAAGCCACTGGTTCTTAGTATTTGTCAAATACTTAAGGATGGTCTTTACAACCTTTCAATGGTTCTTCTCTGGATCAGACTGGTATCTACTCACTACTCCTAGCGAGTATGCCACATCTGATCTTGTATATGTCATAACGTATATTATAGAATTCACTATCGAAGCATATGGAATCCTACTCATATTCTCCCTCTCTTGTGGTGTTGTCAGACAATCTCTCTTTACGAGAGAAATTCCATGGCTTATCGATAGATAGCTTTTCTTAAAATTTTTTATACTGAATCACTTCAGCATGGTATCTATGTACGTATACTGAGATAATCCGAGCATTCTCTTTGATCTATCTCTATAGATCTTTATCTCTAGGATGTAGGATGCTTCTCCCAAGTTCTTCATGAAGAATTGAGATGATAGCCAAATCTTTATTCTTTATAATACAAGGATGTTATTTTCGATTAAGAAAATATCATCCACATACAAAATAAAAAATACTATCATAGAATTATTAACCTATTTGTAAATACAGGGTTCTTCTCCATTTCTAACGAAATCATACATTCTAATCACTTTATCAAAATGCAGGTTCCAACTCCTGCTTGCCTGCTTCAATCCATAAATAGATCTCTAAAGCTTACACATCTTAGACTCATCTGTGGATGTGAAACCTTCAGGTTATATCATATATATCTCTTCTTTTAGCTCACCATTCAGAAAAATTATTTTCACATCCATCTGTCAGATTACATAGTCCAGATATGCTGCTATCTCAAGCATGATTCGAATGGACTTGAGCATTGTTATAGGAGAGAATATCTCATCATAGTTAATACCATAATGTTGATGATACCCTTTGATAATCAGACGGGCTTTATGAATCTTCACTTTTTCATCTATGCCTCTCTTCCTCTTAAAGATCCACTTACATCCTATGGATTTTATCCCTTCAGGTGGGTTAACTAATGTCCATACATCATTGACCTTCATGGGCTCTATTTCATACTTCATAGCTTTAAGCCATTTATCGGAGTCAAACCTGTGCATTGCATCCATATGGTGATCGATCCTCATTATTTTCATCGAGTTCAATAGGATCCCCATCTCGGACCAAAAAATCATAGTATCTATTTAGTTGGCATGATACTCTATCGAATCTCCTTAATTATGCATCTACAGACTTCAAATTTGATCCAATCAAATTTAATTCTATAAATTCATTAAATTGTGTCGGTTCTTTTACTTATTGAACTTCATCAAGCTCGATATAAAAGGCACTAATTTCTTCACTAAGAATTTTTTTTTTTAAAATGTGCCTTATTGCTGATGAATACTTTCTGTTCATCAGTAAAGTAGAAGTAATATCCTTTAGTTTCTTTCGAATACCTTATGAAAACACACTTGTCAGATCTAGGTCCAAGCTTGTCTATTTTCAAACATTTGACATAAGCCGAACATCTCCAAACTCTAAGGTGTGAGAGTAGTGGTTTATACCCAGTACATATCTCATATGGTGTTTTATTCGCAGACTTACTCAGAACTTTATAAAGTATATAGCAAGCAGACTCGAGTGTATATCCCTAAAAATAGATCGACAAACTAGAAAGGTCCATCATGAATCGAACCATGTCTAACAGGGTTCGATTCCTTCTTTTTGAGATGCCATTATGCTATGCCATTCCAAGAGGGGTCCATTGTAAGAGAATCTCATTCTCTTCTAGATATATCAAAAATTTAGAAAAAAAATATTCACCCCATCAATCAGATCGAAGAGTTTTAATGCTCTTCTCAGTTTATTTTTCTTCCTCACTATGAAACCGTTTGAACATTTCAAATGATTCAGACTTGTATTTTATCAAATAGATGTATCCATACCTAGATAGATCATCTGTGAATGTAATGAAGTAGTGATACCTACTTCTGGCACTTGTGCTCATAGGTCCACATACATCAGTATGTACAAGACCTAGAACATCACTGGCTCGTTCACTTTTTTTAGTAAAAGATGACTTGATCATCTTTGCATGTAGACAAGACTTATTGGTTGGCAATGATTCATAATCATGATCTTTGAGGATCTCCTCTCGATTTAATCTGTTCATCCTATTCTTGTTAATGTGACCTAGCCTATAATGGCAAAGGTAGGTATCTGAGACATCATCTATCCTAGGATATTTTTTCGACGTATACATTATACTATACCGTGATACAACATAAATTTTATTATTCAATTGTCCATGCATTATAGTAACACCAGTCAAAATGATATCATAAAAAAAAATTTTTATTGAAATCTCATAATTTTCTTTGGCCAAAAGGCCTACAGAAATTACATTCAATAAGAAACTAGGATAAAAATGATAATCACTAAGAATAATGATATGAGAATTGAATACAAGTTTGATAATTCCTAAAACTAAAACTGAAACTGATCTTCCATCTCTAACGTTCAGAAATCTCTCACCATCTTCAAATCTCCTACTAATCTGAAGTTCATGCAATGAATTATAAATATTAATGGGACTACCAGTATCTAATACCCAAGTCATTATGTCACAAATAGAAAAGTTGTAAAGTGTTATCATATAATTACTTTGCCCAGTAATCGATTGCTTCTTCTTTTTTGGCTTGTTTGGGTCAAGATAAGCTATGTATTAAGGATAGTTCCTCTTCCAATGACCCTACTTCCTATATTAGAAGTACTCTGTCTGACTTTGGTCAGACTTGGACTTCTTGGTCTGACCCCCAGCACTTGGCACCTTTTCATTTTTTTTTTCTTCTTTCCTTTCTTGAAGGGACAACGTCCGCCTGAAGAAGATCCTTCCACTACATTCACCATCTCCTTGTATAGCTGATAATCCTTTTTAAAAGTCTGCAGCAACCCCAACAGTCTGTGGTAGTTCACTACAGACTTCGTCATTCGATAATGACTGAGAAATAATAGATAGGACTTCGATAGAAAATTCAAGATCGCATCCTTCCCAAGCTGCTCGTGCAAGAAAAAGCCAAGCTTGCTCAGGTACTCTATCTATTCAATCGTGTACAATACATGATTGGTGACCAAAGCCCCCTTCTTCTCCGTGCATTGAAAATAGCACAACTGATTTTGTGCTGCTCAACATCATCGAGAGTGTCAAAAGACTCGTTCAACACCTTAAGCATATCTTCTGGTTGAGCTTCCTCAAATTTGTGGCTAAACTCATCGTTCATGGCCTCCCACATGATACAACGCACCGTGATGCAGTCGTTGAGCCACTTCAGGTAAATATCTTGAACCACGCCACGAGCGTTCGTAGCAGGCTCCTTGGGTGTCGGATCTGTTAGCACATACAAGATCTGCTTGTGCTCTAGGACTATCTTTAGTTTTTGATGCCAACTATCAAAATTTGGTCCCATCAGTTTATCATTGTCCAACAGTGATCAGAGCGGCAAGTTGGTGGCCATAACTGCACAAAAAGAAAATTAAAAATCTAATTAGTATATGAATTAATTAAGTCTAAAGATATGGATTTTAGTTTAAAGGTTCTCCTACTATTTTGTATGAATTGATAGCCTCTACCTTCAATTCAAGAAATTATCCTAATTCTTTAACGGGTACTGTTGGATTGCACAGGGGTTTCATGCATGCATTTCAAAAATTTTTCAGTGAAAGAATATCAGATTAAACTATTTAATCTATAAATATATGTATAAGATCTGATCATAAAACTCCTACAAATGGATCTATAACATGAATTTATACGTATAAAAATCTGAATCTAAAATGACAAGCATATGAACCAAAAAAATAGCTTTTAGTAATAGATCTAACCTACCACTTCTAGGATTTTGAATCCAATACCTGAGCATGGATAGTCAAATTTCATAATTGAGAATATAGATTTGAAAGTTCTCTCTATTTACTCACAGCTGCACAAGCATCCGATCTCTACGGATGGTCCATACGAAGCCCCTCAGACCGATCAGTCCTCCACAGAAGTGCTAGCTTGCACAGTCGGCTTTTGATGGTAGATCTGACTTGATCTCCTTCTTCGATCACCTTAAACCTTTTTGATATCTAAGATAGATCAGAGGAAGATACTGAATGATAAAAAAAATTAGATAAAGACTCTCTCCTCTTTGATTTTTTTCTTACCCAAAAATCTAGAACAGTTCTAGGTCTCTCACCTACGAGGAGAACGGTCTCTTCTTTTGGTCATGCCAAGAAAGAAAGAAAACCACCCAAACCTCATGCCCCAAAGAAGAATTTTGACCCCTCTTTTTCTCTAATATCTCACAGTGAAAAGCTCTCTCTTGTTGGTGCACAAAATTATAGCCTTTTTATGATTGTCACACAAACCAGGTAAGACAGGATAAGAGCTAGAGTTTGTTGCAATTCAAACTATTTTGAATTTCAATTTGACTTCAACATTTTCTCACCCTTATATAATTTAAAGAGAGACTTACTAAAGAAAATTGGGCATGGAAAACTATCAGAAAGGCTTCCTTTTCTCGCACAAAATAGGCACCTTCAAAAATAGCCAACATGTGGAAGGATATGGATAAGGTTTTAGGTTGAAATTTAAATTATTTTGAATTCAAATTAAAATTAATCAATTTCTATCCTTAATTGGTGACAAAAGAAGGGTTATCTTCTAATTTTTTTTATATACAAACTAATTTTGAACGGTGAGAAAAGATGTGAGATAATTTGGGTGGTGCGAGGGAGAGAGTCCGATTCATTTGGGACTCTTGGGTTTAACCAATTAGATTTCTTTCAAACCCAATCTAATTAGACCCAATTAAAATATAATGAATTTAATCTAATTAAGCTTCTATAATATTAATTAAATTTAAATAAAATAATAAATTAATTGAGCCATAGATCTGATCAAATCAGGATCATTTCTTCCTTACCGATTAGGTCATCTCATAACCTAATCAGAATTGACCTGATTGAATCTAATTTAATCAAACTTGATCCAGACTTTAATGTCTGATCAAATTGAGCTAATTAGTGATCTAATCACTAATTAATCTTTCATTAATGATAGAATCCAAGTCTAGTGGGACTCTTCTCTATCCGGATAGGTCGAATGTATGCAAAGCAACACTCAAGAATCTATTTGGATGTAGTTACCATATAATTCATCCCTTTAACCCTTGATGTTATAATGACTTAGAGTTTAAACTATCAACTCTTAACAGTATATCCATTATGTGTCTCAATCTGATAAATCCTGTGACTCATCATAAGGATTGCTCTGGCCAAGGTGTTACTAAATTGAAACATAAAGCATTCTCTCCAATTTTTTGGAGTGGTCAATTCCATCTTGACCTATGCACCGACTTCACAAGTACTTGACTGTGCCCAAAAATCTTCCGATCGTGAATTAGAAATTTAGGTAGTCCAGCACCAAAGCACAGTGAGTTGCTTGCAAGTTATCGTGGTGATCTCAGGTCGGAGGGACACTCATATCCATATCCCTTTGGAGTGACTCTTGACAGTAGAGTACTCTGGAGTTGGTCATGTTCAATGAAATATACTCCTATATTTTACCTGCATGCCATACTAGCATCTCCACGCTCTTTAGTTAAGAAGATAACCAACCTATATAGCACACAATGATCTACACTTGATATATCTATTGTCTTAGTAATAGTGTATCATTTGGTCGCGAACTAATTTAAGGACTAAATGATAAATTCTTCTTTATCGATTTAAAATAGTCTTAAGAATTTCATCATAACACAGAAGTTCGATATCGAAGATGTACAAGCTTATGATGAAAATTGCTAAATAAATATTTTATTAATTAATTCATATACAATTACATCAAATAGCACAATCGTCAACAGGCTAACGATTGACTTTGGGATATATTTTTCAATAACTCCCACTTGTACTAAAGCCCATCGGTACAGTATCGTATACCCATCTTCATTTTGTGATCTTTGAACTCTTTTACTTTAAGGGCTTGCTTTAGTTAATGGGTCGGTCAGGTTTTTCTTTTCGTCAATCTTCTGAAGATCGACGTCACCTCGATCCACGATCTCTCAGACAAGATGGTAGCAATGCAAAATATGCATTGTCCACTGATGTGCCTTTGGCTCCTTTGCTTGAGCTATGGCTCCAGTACTATCACAATAAAGCAGAACTAGACCATCGATGGAGGGTGCCACTCTAAGTTCAGTGATGAAGTTCCTCAGCCACACAACTTTCTTTGCAGTATTGGATGTCACGATATATTTCGCCTCGCAAACTAAATTGACAATAGTGTGCTGCTTGAAATTTTTTCAGCAGATAGCTCCATCATTTAGGATAAAGATGTATCCCGACATGCTGTTGCTATTGTCACGATCTGACTTAAAACTGAAATCAGTGTATCCTACGAGTTTTAAGTCAGATTCTTCATAAACGAGCCATTGGTCCTTAGTATTTCTTAAATACTTAAGGATGGTTTTTGCAACCTTTCAATAGTTCTCACCCAGATTTGATTGGTATCTGCTCACTACTCCTAGTGAGTTTGCCACATCAGGTCTTGTGCATATCATGGCATATATTATAGAACCCACTGTCGAGGCATATAAAATTCTACTCATACGCTCTCTCTCTTTAGGGGTTGTTGGACAATCCTTCTTCGAGGAAAAAATTTCATGGCCTATCGAAAGATAGCCTTTCTTAAAATTCTCCATGCTGAACCATTTCAGCATGGTATCTATGTACATTGATTGGGAGAGTCTGAGCAGCCTCTTTGATCTATCCCTATAGATCTTTATCCTCAAGATGTAGGCTGCCTCTCCCAAATCTTTCATAGAGAATTGTGACAACAGCCATATTTTTATTTTCTATAATAAAGGGACATCATTTTTGATTAAGAGAATATCGTCCACATACAAAATAAGAAATACAATTACTGAACTATTAGTCCACTTATATATACAGGATTCCTCTCCATTCTTAATGAAGCCATACGTTCTGATCACCTTATCAAAAAATATGCTCTAACTCTGAGATGCTTGCTTCAATCTATAAATGAATCTTTGAAGCTTGCACACCTTGGACTCGTCTGTGGATGTGAACCCTTCAGGTTGTATCATATACACTTTTTCATTCAGCTCTTCATTTAGAAAAGCTGTCTTCACATCCATTTGCCAGATTTCATAGTCTAGATATGTCGCTATAACAAGCATGATCCGAATGGACTTGAGCATGCCACAGGAGAGAACATCTCGTAATAGTCAATACCATAATGTTGACAATACCCCTAGGCAACCAGATGGGCTTTATAAGTCCCAATCTTTCCATCTGCACCCCTTTTTCTTTTGAAGATTCACTTACACCCTATGTATTTTACCCCTTCAGATGGATCAACCAATATCTATACATTGTTGATCTTTATGGACTCCATTTTAGATTTCATGGCTTCAAGCTTTTTCTCAGAGTCGGACCTCTGCATTGCATCCATATAGGTGACTGGATCCTCATTGTTCTCATCGAGCTCAATAGGATCTCCATCTCAGATCAAAAAATTTAGGTATCTATCTGACTGATGCAGTACTCTATCGGATCATCTTAAGGATGTTTGTATATTAGGCTCCAGATTTGATCTTATCAAATTCGGTTCAAATTCAGTTATTGATGTCGGTTCTTCTACCTATCAAACTTCATCAAGCTCGACTTTAGAGACACTTATTCCTCTACTATGGAACTCATTTTTTAAAAAGTGTGCCTTACTGCTGATAAATATCTTTTGTTCGATAGGAAAGTGAAAGTAGTATCCCCTCGTTTCTTTGGGGTACCCTATAAAATTATACTTATCGGACCTAGGTCCAAGCTTGTCGGTTTGTAATCATTTGGCATAACTCGGACACCCCCAAACTTTAAGGTAAGTGAGGTTCAGCTTATGTTCTGACCATATCTCATATGATATTTTATTAATTGACTTGCTCGAAATATTATTGAGCCCAAAACAGGCTGTCTCAAGTACATATCCCCAAAAGGAGATCAGCAAACTTGCAAAACCTATCATAGACCGAACCATGTCCAATAAGATTCGATTTCTTCTTTCTGAGATACCATTATGTTGTGGTGTCCTTGGAGGAGTCCATTGTAAGAGAATTCCATTCTCTCCAAGATATGTCAGAAATTTACTGGAAAGATATTCACCCCCTCGATCAGACCGAAGAGTCTTAATACTTTTTTCAGTTTGTTTCTCTACTTCATTATGAAATTATTTGAATATTTCAAATGATTCGGACTTATGTTTTATCATGTAGACATACCAATATCTAGATAGGTCATCTGTGAACATAATGAAATAGCTATACCTTCCTCTGGCACAAATGTTCATAAGTTCACAAACATCACTATGTATTAGATCTAGAACTTCACTAGCTCGTTCATCCTTTTCAATAAAAGATGACTTAGCCATCTTTTCAAGAAGACAAGACTCACAGGTCGGTAATGATTCACAATCATTGATATTAAGGATACCCTCTTGTGCTAACCTGTTTATCTTACTTTTGTTAATATGATTGAGCCTGCAATGTCAAAGGTAGGCATCTATGATATTATCTAATTTTGAATATTTATTTGAAGTATACATTACACTCAAATGCTATGACAATACATAGATGCCATTTTTTAATTATCCTCGTATTATTGTAACATCATTCATAATGATATCACAATAATCATTCTTTATTGATAAACTATAATCATCTTTGGCCAAAAGATCAATAGAGATTATATTCATTAAGAAAGATGGACAATAGTGACAATCACTTAAAATGACACTATTAGACTTGAAAACAAGCTCGACGACTCTTAAAGTCTGGATTGGAACTTGACTTCCATCTTCCATATTTAGGAATCTCTCATCGTTCTCAAATTTTCTACTAATTTGATGTCCTTACAACAGATTGCATATATGAAGTAGATTTTCAGTATCCAATACCCAAGTAGTAGTGTCATATATAGAGAAATTATAAAGTATTATCATATAAGCACCTTGATCAGCAACTAATCGCTCATTTCTCCTTAGCCTATTTGGGTCATAGTCTATTTGACTTGATTCAGTCTTAAACTTTTTAGCTAGATTAAGCTTAAGACCAATATTCAACTTCTGATATTGGCTATTGAAGTTGGGTCCAATAAGCTTATCACTGTCAAACAGTGAGTGGAGTGACAAATTACTAGCTATTTTTGAAAAGAAAAAAAAATACAAACCTAGTTAGTATATGAATTAATCAAATCTAAAGACATGAAATTTAGTCTAAAGGTTCTCCCACTATTTTATATGAATTGGTAGCCTCTACCTCCAATTCGAAGAATTACCTTAATTCTTTAGTAGGTACTAGAATCCACACAGACTGCATACAGCTTCAAATATCGCTCGGCCAACTCATATGCATCTATAGGTAGGTTCTCAACTAATTATTTTTCTAAATAATTTTTAGTAATTAATTTTATCCTAGATTTTATTTCAGTAGGCGATGGGCCTCCATTGAAAGTCCTGATTAGGTCCAACCATTAATATGAACCTACTCAATGATTCTAACTAATGAATAATCAGGCTCGAGTATGGCTCGACCAATCTAATCATTCATCAGATAGTATAATAGAGTCATCATATGATGAATAATAATTCCATCATTCAGAGAAACACCAGACAGATGGGGCCTGCAATGTCAATCAAAAATAATGGACCCATTATCATTCACTTTAATAGGAGGCTATGATCTAGTTATCACCATAACTAGCTCATTTTATGGACCTAATAATTTAGAGGATTTGGTTAACATAATTTAACAAAATTAAATACATAGACCAACTAATCTCAATCCTCCCACTGACTTCACCAAGTCAGATCAGGATGGACTAAAAACAGGCCGGTTTAACTGACAAGTAATCAATCCTCCCACTGACTTCATCAAGTCATGTCAAGGATAAAAATAAGTCAAACTAGGGGCACCTTAATCAGTCGAACTGATTTCCTAATAAGCATGGGTCAACCCTAATCATTAAGCAATTTGATCAAAATTTGATTCACCATATTGGCCAAATAAGTGAGATCAGTGGGAGGGATATGTCATTAACTCGTCATAGACTAAATCTATGCAAGTAGTGCCTAATTAAAAATCATTGATCAAGACTGTCAAACTTACCTTTGATACCAACTGGTTAATCAGTTTCAATTGAATCTACTTATGAATTTGGGTTCGACCGCTGAGCTCATGATCAAAGTCTATTTGGATCTAATCAAAGATATGGACTCAACCAACTACAACTATTGTATTGGCTCTAGAAAAATTTTGATTTAATCTAATTTTTCTTTTTAGTCTATTTGATCTTTGATTCTAACCCTAGGTCTAACCCAATTAGGAGGACTTGATTAAGCTAATCCAAAAATCTATCACCTATGTTTTATGCGAATGACATTAGATCTTTAATTCATAATTCTAGATCTAATAGGTTCAACTTAATTTTTAATTAAATTTGAGGCTGTGGGTAGGGATACGATATTTAAAAATAATTTTAAATTTTATAAAATATTTTTATAATTAATTTTATGCACAATCATTTAGATCTAAAATTTAAATCGACTCACCCTTAGATTGAGCTGACTCATCACAGTGGGTCGACTAAGTTCTGAGACTTAGTTGACTCATTGATGATGAACTATTAATCATAATTTTTAGCTTGTAACAATGAGTTAGCTCAATAGAAATTGAGCTGAGGAATCAGGATCCTAGTTGACCCAAATAATACTGAGTCGACTCAACAAGCGAACTACAATAATTATATTAATTTTAGATCAAAATAATTCTACATAAATAGTAATAAAATCAATCATGAATCATTTTAAAACTATTCTAAATATGTTCATGATTGTAGATTTTATTTGTAAAGATTAGATGCAACTACTTTTCATACAATATATTATATACACAATCTTAGGATTTTGAAAAAAATAAAGTTTACTTTTTGTATTCATCTTCATGAGATATAGTCACAATGGCTCCCCTACATATCATAAGAGAATCTAATTGAATGAAAAAAAGAGAGATCTAATCTTTATTACCTCCTATGATCAGACGGTCTGGTGACAAACCCGATTCGATTATTTCGCTACTCAGATCATCTAATCTAAATAATTTAGATCTAATCTAAATTATTTTAAATTTGATTATTATATTTTGATCATATCAAAATTAGATAATAATCATCATAAATAAATTTTATATGCTTCAAATTAAAATCAGACTTTATAAAGATCAGCACAAACTAGGACAACCTTTGTACTGTAAGGGGTAAACCTTACAGCAGGATAATCTTATATCAGTTTATGCGATCAGATCTATAACTAATTTTAAATTTAAATATTATATATTAGATTTAATCTAAATTAAATTATAGATCTATATGTATATAATCTCATATCATATCGAACCGTGGCTCTGATACCACTGTTGGGATGCGTAGGGGTTTTATGCATGCATTTCAAAAATTTTTCAGCAGAAGAACATCGGATTAAACTATTTAATCTACAAATATATACATAAGATTTAATCTTAAAACTCTTATAAATGAATCTATGACATAAATGTATATGCATAGAAATATGAATCTAAAATGACAAGCATGTGAATAAAAAAAATAGCTTTTAGTAATAGATCTAATCTACCACTTCTAGGGTTTCGAATCTAATATCTGAGCGTGGATAGTCAAACTCTATGATTGAAAATATAGATCTAAAAGTCTTCTCTGGTCACTCACAGCCACACAAGTGTCTGACCTCTACGGATGGTCCACACGAAGCCCCTCGGACCGATCAGCCCTCTGCGAGAGTGCTAGCTCGCACAGTCGGCTTTTGATGACAGATCTGACTTGATCTCCTTCTTCAATCACCTCAAACCTTTTTGATGTTGAAGATGGATTAGAGAAATATATTGGATGGTGAAAAAAAAATTAGATGAAGACTCTCTTCTCTTTAGTTTTTCCCTCACCCAAAAATCTATTACAGTTCTAGGTCTCTCACTTGAGAGGAGAACGGTCTCCTCTTTTGTTCATGCCAAGGAAGAAAGAAAACCATCCAAACCTTATACCCTAAAGAATAATTTTGGCCCCTCTTTCTCTCTGGTATCTCATGGTGAAAAGCTCTCTCTTGTTGGTGCATAAAATTATAGCCTTTTTATGGTTGTCGCACAAATCAGGTAAGACAGGATAAGAGCTGGAGTTTGTTGTAATTCAAATCATTTTAAATTTCAATTTGACTCTAACTTTTTCTCACCCTTATCTGACTTAAAGAGAAACTTATCAAAGAGAATTGGGCTGAAAAACCATCAGGAAGGCTTTCTTTTCTTGTACACAATAGACACCTTCAAAAATAGCCAATGTGTGGAAGGATATAGATAAGGTTTTAGGTTGAAATTCAAATTATTTTAAATTTAAATTAAAATTAAATAATTCTTATCCTTAATGGATGACAAAAAAATATTATCTTTTGATTTTTTTATATATAAATTAATTTTATGTGGTGAGAAAAGGTGTGAGATAATTTGGGTGGCGTAAGAGAGAGAGTCCCATTCATTTGAGACTCTGGGGTTTAACCAATTAGATTTTTTTCAAATCCAATCCAATTAGATTCAATTAAAATATGATGAATCTAATATAAATAGGCTCCTATAACTTTAATTAAATTTGATCAAATCAATAAATTAATTGAGATATAGATCCGATCAAATCAGGATCATTTCTCTCTTACTGATTAGGTCATCTCATAACCTAATCAGACTTGACCTGATTGAATCCAATTCAATCAAACTTGATCCAGATTTTAATGCTCAATCAAATTAAGCTAATTAATAATCTAATCACTAATTAATCCTTTATTAATGATAGAGTTCAAGTCTAGTGAAAATCTTTTCTAGAGTCCCCATCCAGTGGGACTCTCCAATAGAGTCCTAGTCCAGTGGGACTCTTCACCAGAGTCTCCATTCACTGGGACTCTTTAGATTAGCCATGTGATCGGAGAGAAATTTTTATTGTGTGTGACCTCATAGGTTCAAACTTAAGCCGGTAATACAGAAACTGATTTCTATACCAATCGAATTAATCATCTAGCAATGGTACCTATTGGTGCAGAATTTCGTCGAAGCTGGAGTTGCTGGAGTTGAGATGACTACGACCACCATCGAGACCTGCAAGGGAAGTCTAAATCGGAGTTGGGGGTGCTCCGGTAAGACCCTCCGATGCTCAAGTCAGTACTCTGCCTCAACAGAAATGAAGTACTCGAGTGAGAATTTTAACAGAGTTTTGAGATAGAGTTTTGAGCTTAGAGAAGAACGTATCTGGGGATCCCTTTTTATAGACGAAGAGCATAACTGATTGACAGTGATGTCTGTAACCGCCTGGTAGTGGGCTGTTTAGAGCCGTACGGAGTTTTTTTATGAAGAGTAGTGGTGTCAGGGATCGTTCAGGGCCACGTGGAGTTTGTTATGGAGAGTGGAATGGTGTCCATTATCGTGACTTGCCAGAGAGTGGTAGAGCCATGCGAAATCCATTACAGAGAATGGAGTAGGGTAGTGGCCATTGTCGTGACTTGCCAGAGAGTTCGGATCTGTCGACTGGAGCTCGATTGGGATATCTGATGGAGCAGAATGGCTCTCTATCCCATCGATCTAGGAGAAGCTTGGATATTTTTAAGGCTGCTAATGAGTCTACTGTTGTCAGATACCTCAGGCACTGATGCTACAGGCGGGAGTCATCTACTGTAGAAGCTTGGATGGAGACTTTCTGTTGGTGATGTCCGGTAGGAGTCCGATTGCTAGAGATGTTCGTCTGGGATTTGCCTGATGTGGAAGCTCATCTGAAGATTATCCATCGAAGAAGTCTGGTTTCATGAAGAATCTGACGAGGGTCGACCGACGGTGGACCTCAGATGGTGTTGGGGAGGTTCGGCAGACACCAGAGGCAATCGACCGTTGTAGAAATCCAGCTGTCGGAGTCCATCCGTTGTAGAAGCTCATCTGATATCCATCCGCTATGGAAGTTCGGACGGAGTCTGGTTCTTGTAGAAGGCTGAAAGGAGACCGCTTATTATAGAAGCTCGGTCGAAGATCGGTTGTCATGGGAGCTCAGAGTAGCGACCTGGCCGGTGGATCCTATCCCATCGTAGAAGCTCATCTGGGATCCATCCACTGTAGGAGCTTGGCTGAAGTCTGCCTGTAATGAAAGTTTGAAAAAAATTTGTTTATAGTAGAGTCTCGAATGGAATTCGCTTACAGTAGATATCTAGAGTTGACCGCCTGCAGTAGGAGTTCGGCTCTTGCAGGGTCTCAGTTGGAATCTAGAAGGTGATCGACCACCGTAGAAATTTGGATGAAGTCTGGTTACTGTAGAAATCTCACCATTGGAGAAGCTCAGATATTGACGAAGTCCAGAAGAAGTTTGGAGTAGGGTCGTCCGCGGTCAGAAGAAGTCTGGAAGGGATTCGGAGAATAGTTGATCACTAGAGAAGGTCGGCGATAGTGAAGCCTAGAGAGCCTTTGGAGTGGCCCGGTAGATGAACGGAGAAGCTCATTGTTGGAGAAGTCCGAAAGCTCGGACGATCGAGGGGGTTTAGAGAGACGCCACACAAGGTCAGAAGCCAGAAAAACCCTGGAAGGGTTGGTTTTTTACAAACTTTGATCAGGGGGTATTTTATACCCAACACCAGTCCCCCAACTTTCGAGTTTGGATTTTGAATGAAGGAAGTACAGAGAAATTCTCTCGATCGAAGTTGCCCCCCTCGATTTTCACACTCGATGGTTGCCAGATATTTTGGCGCTTGGTGCGTTGGTGTCGGAGTCTTTTCAAATCAAGGCGATTCAAAAAGATTTTTTTGGAATTTCTACTGGAGCGCTGCCCCAGGTATGGTGCAATAATGATATTACCAACTGTCGGCCACCTCCAGCTGCTTGCTACAGTGAGTGGGCCATGCGGTGGTTATAGACTGGCCAGAGGAGTCCTGCAGTCATTATTGCACCAGACCCCATCGCCTATTTAAACCTGCCTCCCCCCTTCGTGGATCTCACTTTGCATGGGAGTTTCTTCGGTCCCTCCTTCATTGCTGATATGGATGCAGACGTGGCTTGGATGTCAGCCAAGAGTCTCAAAGCCCACAAGAGGGAAGGCGCTGCAGCATCCGAGTTGGCGAAGAAGGTGAGGGTAGAAGAGACAGATCCGACCGCATTTCACCTTGATCGCCCAGAGCCCGCACTTGTGGCACATCTTTAAGCGTGAGTACTTCTCGATTCTGTGGAGGGGGGAAGCCAAAGGGGGACTGGAAGAAGAAGTCAGAAAGAAGGGGAAACCCGATCTCAGAAAGAAGGTCATGTCTACCGTCATTGTGAGGCAGTGGAAGCCATGGTGTTGCCCAGCTATGCAACCCAAGAGGGGGGGGTGAATTGGGTTTCTAAAAATTTTAAGCCCAACTGATTACTTATGAAGAACAAAACAAAGACTTTAATTCAATATTAATTACCTAAAGCAGGAATGCAAGAATATAATAAAGATATAAAGTGAAGCGATAAAGCACACCACAAACACAAGAATTTATAGTGGTTCGGTACTAACCTTGCACCTACATCCACTCCCCAAGATCCTACTTGAGAATTTCAATCCACTATCCTTTGTATTCAACCCGAATACAAAACGTCGGAAACTCCGACACTAGCTATCCCAAGCTAGATCACTTATTTCTCGGGTACAAGTAAACCCAAAACACTCCAATTTTAGGTTCGGATCAACCTTTCCTTGTTTTGGAAATCTTCCAAAAACAAGAACAAAAACTTACAAAGAGTAAGAATATTTAGAGCACGGATTAATACAATAACAGCTCCTTAAATGAGCAAATATAACAATAAAAACTTTACTCAAATGATGAACCCCTTTTTCGGATTTTCTCAAAGTGGATGAACGCTTGAATGCTTGAGAAGAGGTTGATTATTGATTAAAGATCTCTTGAAAGCTTTGAACGATCTCTAGATCAAGGTTGAAACAATAGGCGTGAAGGATTCTCTCCTTGAAAGCTCTTGCTTTTCTCTTTCACAATCTCTCTGGTATATTGTGGATCCTCTCTCTTTTTCTTTTTGGATTTTTCGTTGATCTCAGGCTTTTTCGTGCAGATTTCGGATCCTCTCTTCTGTTCTTCTCATTTTTTGATTTCACGTTTGATCCGCTATTTAATCTGCAATTTCTTTCACCATTTTAAGCATTTTGTAGCATTAGAAGCAAGAGAAAACAATTTAGGTAGATAAAGAGCCGTTAGAGCAATTTTAGAAAGCATAAATGGTAATTAAAACGGGCAAAAAAATAGCCATTGCTGACATTTTCCATCGCAGGGGTCGACTCATGAGTCGACTCATGCATCAGGAGTCGACTCATGAGTCGACTTCTGTTGCACAGACCAGAAGGTCTGATTTCTGGATTTTTTGGCTCAAATCAGCAGAGGTCGACTCATGAGTTGACTCATGCCTTGTGGGTCGACTCATGAGTCAACTCACAGGTCGTGCCAAGTCAAAAATCCAGCGTGCCATGGGAATTTTTTTTGCGTGCCAATCAGCTCACAGTGCCATGAGTGGACTCATGAGTCGACTCATGCACTTCAAACCTTCATAACTTCAAAAATATAAGTCCAAATACAATGAAATTTTCACCAATAGTTTACAAATCATTTGTTCTATCAAATGATACTATCAAATCAGGATTTTAGTGAAATTACGATTTTGCCCTTGAAGAGCATAAGGACTTTTTCATTTTAAAATTATTTGTATCCCTTCAATCTGCTTTGTAATCATCAAAATCAATCTAGGAGCAACAATCTCCCCCTTTTTGATGATGATAAAATATTTGAACAAAAATATTTATGTTAATGCATTAATTTCAAAAGAATCCATTATAGGTGTATATGCTTGAAAAGAGTATGATTCTTTTGGCATGTAATATAAATGCAAAAATAGTTTGTCCATTTTCTTAAAGATTTGAAAAGGGTATTAGATCATTTTGAGTTTAAGATATATCAGAGCAAGAGAAGATAAATAAATTTTGCAATGTATCAGAGCAAGAAAAATAATTTTTACAATGTTATCAGAAAAGATTTTATAATATATCAGAGTAAATGTTATAATATATCAGAGAAAATTTAACACTGTATCAGAGCAAATGTTATAATATATCAGAAAAACTTTAACACTGTATCAGAGCAAATGTTATAATATATCAGAGAAACTTTCACACTGTATCAGATTAAATTTTATCATGTATCAGAGCAAGTTAAAAGAAATTTTAGGGTGTATCAGAGTAAATCAAATTTCTTAAGATGTATCAAGGTAAATAAAATTTCAAAAGATGTATCAGAGCAAGTTTAAATTTTGAAATATATCAGAGCATATAAAAAAAATACTTATTTGCATTGTACTTATGATTTTGCTTTTGATGGATGGCTTTTTGTTTAATTTCTGTCTGATACCAAATTTCGATACCAAATTTCTCAAAGTTTTGTTTAATTTCTCCAATATTTATTTCCCAATATTTTTTTAATTTCTCAAGTTTGGTTTAATCTTTCAATTCTTGTTTTTGTTTAATTTCTCCAGTTTGGTTTAATCTTCCAATCTTTGTTTTTGTTTAATTTCTCTCCCTTTTTCTCATAATTTAGGGTTTTGCTTTTTGTTTAATTTCAATTTTTGTTTTTGTTTAATTTCTCCAGTTTGGTTTAATCTTCCAATCTTTGTTTTTGTTTAATTTTTCCCCCTTTTTCTCATAATTTAGGGTTTTACTTTTTGTTTAATTTCAATTTTTGTTTTTGTTTAATTTCTCCCCCTTTTTGACATCATCAAACATAGTTAACTCTTCCTTTTTCTGAAACATTCTTTAATTTCTTCTCCTTTAGAGTTTTTCACAGATGTTTGCTCCCCCTTAATATAGCAATTATCAACAGCAAACAACAACAAGGAGAAGACAATATTTCAACAAGAAGAAAATATATAACCAAAATATGATCGATATCATTACAAAGAGGTAGAAATATAGGTAAAAGATGATTCCATTAATATCATAATTGTTTCAATACATAGTTCTTAAAAATAAAATTCAACCAGCTAATTGTCAATACATGGCCCCAAGGTATAGATCCTAGAACAAGATACTAACTCCTAGGACCTAGTAATGATCAAGACAAATCATGGATCGGAGTCATCAGATATGGTATGAGAAGTTGATGGATCAGAAGTACGTCCTCTACCCCGTCTGCCTCTGGCACGAGCAGGAGAACGAGATGAACTGGGAGGTTGAGAACGCTGAGATGCTAAGGACTGAACAGAAAGGGTGAGTCTGATAGAATCAAGTACGTTCAGTGCTCTGGAAATAGATTGAAGTAGAGCAGTGAACTAAGTGGTAGCATGCTCACTCGATCCTCGGATCTCTTTCCTCAGTAGCTCATATCCACCTTCTAGTGCTCCTCTGAGTCTGCCAGCCTCTGCAGTGAGGTCTGTGACCTCAATGGTTGACTCCTGTGGCTTGGGATGGGCCAATGCAAGGACTTGCCCCTGCAAGTCAAGAACTCTGCCAGTAAGTCTCCAGACTGTGTCCTCAAGCTGCTGTATCCTGATGGACTGATCTGATATCATCTGAAACACAGTGAAGATGTGGGGAGTAATGGTCTAATCAGAAGAAGTGGCACCAGGTGCAAAAGAAGTACTACCCCACTGACTAGACAGCAAAGAAGCCACACGCTGTGATATATGCTCGATCTGATCGTCAGCCAGTCTGAACTCTGAATGAGGTGCTCTGCTCTCTGACTGATACACTGGTGTGGGCATCCTAGTAAACTCAGAAGGGCCAGCCTCAGTATCAGGAATGAACTGGGTATCTGGTGATGCTGCCCTGAAGTCATGTACAGGAGAAGATGGACCTTCTTCTTCTACTCTGCCTTCAGTTCTGTCTTCAGCTCTTTCCTCAGCTCTCTCTTCAGCTCTTTCTTCAGAGCCCTTGATCCAACCACCAACAGTCTTTGTAATTCCCATTCGGTGCAGGCTGTGTTGGTTGAAAGTGTCCACATGTGAGAGCTTGGTAGGTGCCTCCCCCTCACAGCTAACTCCAAACCTCCTAAATACTCTAGTAAGGGCCATACCATAAGGCAAGTGTGCCTTGGATCTGTTCAAAGTTTCTCTCATGGCCTCTATCATAAGTGTAGGGAGGTTTAGGGGGGTCTGAGTGATGATATGAAACATGACACATACATCTCTGCCAGATAGTAAGTCATGTCTACCACTCCTAGGAAAGAAGAGTTTTGTTACAATCTGATGCAGGACCCTCATCTCAATGGACAATAGCTTTGCTTCCAATTTGTTTAAACTTCCTGAAAAAGCTTCTCCTAAGATAATTCTGATCCCTTCTTCTTTAATTGGGAGTTTCATATATGAGTATCCTTCACTAGGCAACTGAAGTATTTCTCCCAATATCCTAGAATCCAAGCATATGTCAATCCCCTTGACTGTTGAAGTCACTGACCCGTTTCCATAAAGTAGGTTCTGGTAGAACTCTCTAACTAGATCAACATAGGTGACTTCCTTAAGGGAGCAGTAGAGTTTCCATCCTTGATTTTTGATCTTACTTGCAAAAGTAAAGCCTTCTTTCTCAAAGAACCGAAAATCTATGTTTTTTCCGGTTTCTACTTTTCTATCAGAAAGAGGATTTACACTGGGGCTTATGGAGGATTGAGAGGGACCTTGAGCAGGTACTAAAACTGGAGCGGGAACACTGGAAGACTGAGCATGCCTTTTCTTTCGGACAATTTCCTCAGGCTCACGGATTAATTTCCTTCTTTGGGGAAGTTTCATCTTTGGAGCCATATCCAATAAGGTAGCAGACAAGAAGACTTGAATTGAGAGGAGGAGGGATCACAAGAGAGTAAAGAGGAATTTTAGTGGAGAAAAGAAGTGGATTTTGGAAGTTCGGTGAAGTGCTAGGGCACGTTCCAACCGCGCCAAGCAATGCGAGAAAGCACGAGAAATCTCTTTTCCAAGGAGGCGATTTTTGGTGGAGAGTAGGAGGGAGAATTGCCTCGAGATAAAGCCTTGGATTTGGAGCAAAAAAGAGTTGGAAAGAATGGCTTTCGGAAGGAAGACGATGAGAAGATGAGTCGTCTCACAAACAGGGTTCCCGTTTAAAAACAATGAGCCCGTGGGAAGTTTGTGGGATTTACAAGTTTGCCATTGAGTCGACTCATGGGGGTCGACTCATGAAGTTCAGAAATTTAGGAAAAATACAAATAAATTCCAAAAAAATTCGAAATTTTGGGAGAAGGAATTTTGCTCAATGATAAGTTTTTAGAGTGATAAATCTGAGCTTTTGGGACCAGGATAGATGTTGAAAATTGAGCTCTAATCAATTCTTTGGAAATTGAGAAATTTTAGGCAAATGGATCTAGAATTCCTAGATTTCTTCTAATTTCACAGAATCTATCCTCACTAAGGGCCTTTGTAAAGATATCAGCTAATTGATTTTCAGTGCTAACATATTCAAGAATTATATTTTTGTTTTGAACATGTTCTCTTATGAAATGATGTCTTATTTCAATATGTTTGGATCTTGAGTGTTGTATTGGATTTTTAGATAGATTTATGGCACTTGTATTATCACATTTTATTGGTGTTTCATTAAGTTTGATTTCAAAATCTTCGAGTTGTTGCTTAATCCACAAGATTTGAGCACAACAACTTTCGGCTGCAATGTATTCGGCCTCAGCCGTAGACAGTGCCATCAAATTTTGTTTCTTGCTAAACCATGAGATTAGGTTAACTCCAAGAAATTGGCAAGTTTCACTTGTGCTTTTTCTATCTAATTTACATCCAGCAAAATCAGCATCTGAATATCCTAACAAATTAATTTGTGAGTCCTTAGAGTACCATAACCCTATAGTTTGTGTACCATTTAAGTATCTAAGGATTCTTTTAACAGCATTCAAATGAGATTCTTTAGGATTAGATTGATATCTAGCACATAAGCAAACACTAAACATGATATCAGGCCTACTTGCAGTTAGATATAATAATGAGCCAATCATACCTCTATAGTATTTTAAGTCTACGCTTTTACCTTCATCATCCTTGTCAAGCTTACTTGAGGGACTCATTGGTGTGCCAATTGGTTTGCAGTTCTCCATTTCAAATCTTTTGAGTAGTTCCTTGGTGTACTTGCTTTGGGTGATGGAGATTCCCTCTTTTGATTGTTTGATTTGGAGTCCGAGGAAGAAGGTGAGTTCTCCCATCATGCTCATCTCGAACTCTCCCTGCATAAGCTTAGCAAAGTCTTGACAAAGAGATTCATTAGTAGACCCAAAAATTATGTCATCAACATAAATTTGTATAATTAGCATATCATTTTGGTTTCTTTTAATAAATAGGGTTGTATCTACATTGCCTCTTGAGAAACCATTATTTAGTAGAAATTTGCTTAGCCTTTCATACCATGCTCTAGGTGCTTGTTTTAGACCATATAAAGCTTTATTTAATCTAAAGACATGATTGGGAAAAGCATGATTTTCAAATTCAGGGGGTTGTTCTACATATACTTCTTCAGAAATATATCCATTTAAAAATACACTTTTAACATCCATTTGAAATAACTTGAAATTCATAAAGCAAGCATATGCAAGTAGAAGTCTAATAGCTTCTAATCTAGCAACAGGAGCAAAGGTTTCATCAAAATCAATTCCTTCTTCTTGATTATATCCCTTAGCAACCAGTCTTGCTTTATTTCTAATTACATTTCCATGCTCATCTAATTTGTTTCTAAAGACCCATTTTGTGCCAATTATTGAATAATCTTTAGATCTTTTCACTAAGGTCCAAACATTATTTCTTTCAAATTGATTAAGTTCTTCTTGCATAGCATTAATCTAGTTATGATCATTTTCAGCTTCTTCAAAAGTTTTAGGTTCAAGTTGAGATACAAATGCACAATGATTAAGTACATCTCTAAGTGAAGAACGGGTTTTTACCCCATGCATAGGATCACCAATTATTAACTTCTTAGGGTGGTTGTGAACATACCTCCATTCCTTGGGTAAGTCATTTGTACCTTGAGGTTGTTCTTGAATTTCTTCACCTTTCTCATTTTGTTCGTCTTCTTGATCCTTGTCTTCTGGAGTTGCTGAATCTTTCAGAGTGATCTCCTTTATACCTTCTATTAGTGGATCTGCATCATCAACACCCTCATTCTTCCTTGAAGGAAGATCGTTAGATTCATCAAAGACAACATGTATGGACTCCTCAATTACTAAAGTTCTTTTATTGAAAACTCTAAATGCTTTACTAGTGGAGGAGTAACCTAGAAAGATTGCTTCATCTGATTTTGCATCAAATTTACCAAGTTTTTCTTTTCCATTATTTAATACAAAACATCGGCAACCAAAAACATGAAAATAGGCAATATTTGGTTTTCTTCCTTTCCAAAGTTCATAGGGGGTTTTCTTTAAAAATTGTCTTATTAAAGCACGATTTAAAATGTAACATGCTGTGTTAATAGCTTCCACCCAAAAATATCTTGGAAGGTTGCTTTCACAAAGCATGGTACGGGCCATTTCTTCTAAGGTTCTGTTTTTCCTTTCAACTACCCTATTTTGTTGGGGTGTCCTAGGAGCAGAGAAGTTATGGCCAATTTCATTTTCATCACAAAAATTTTCAAAATCTTGATTTTCAAATTCAGTTCCATGATCATTTCTAATATTTTGAATTGAAAACCCTTTTTCATTAATGACTTTTCGATGAAATTTAGTGAAAATTTGAAAAGTTTCATTTTTGTGAGCTAAAAAGAAAACCCAAGTAAAACGAGAGTAATCATCTATTATTACAAATCCATATCATTTTCCTCCTAGACTAGTGGTTCTTGTTGGTCCAAATAAATCCATATGTAAGAGCTCTAAAGGTCTAGAAGTTGAAACAGTGTTTTTGGATTTAAATGATACTCTAGTTTGTTTACCTAGTTGGCATGCATCACAAATTCTATCCTTTTCAAAATTTAATTTTGGTAAACCGAGAACTAAATCCTTTTTGATTAATTTTGAAAGAGAATGCATGCTAATATGTGCAAGTCTATGATGCCACAGCCAACTAGTCTGGTTTATTTTAGCATTTAAGGAAATTAGGCATTGCATGTCTAATTTAGTTAAATCATTCAAGTCTACCATATAAACATTGCCATGCCTATGTCCTATAAATTTAATGCCATCGTTAATAGGACTCGTCACAATGCAAACAGATGATTCAAAACTTACTTTATACCCTTTATCACAGAATTGACTAATGCTAAGTAAGTTATGCTTTAAACCTTTAACTAATAAAACATTCTCAATGTATTTGGAGGGAGTGATACCAATGTTACCTATCCCGATGATCTTTCCTTTGCCATTATCTCCAAAGGTGACCATCCCTCCATCCTTAGCATCAAGCGTGATGAATTATGATTCATCACCAGTCATGTGTCTCGAGCATCCACTGTCAAGATACCATTTCCTGTTTCCTTCTTGGGATGCTAGACACACCTGCAAGCAAAGATCAAGTTTCTGTCTTAGGTACCCAAGCTTTCTTGGGTCCTTTCAGGTTAGTCAGAATGGTTCCTTTTGGAACCCATATTTTCTTTGTGTTTGCATATTTGTTAATAAGACATGTATATGATTTATGTCCTATTCTTCCACATTTAAAATAAGTAATATTTGTAGACTTGTTACTTGAATAATTTACATAAATATCCTTCAAAAATTTTTGTTTCTTCAGGGGTTTATAACCAAGTCCAGCCTTATCATATATAGCTTTCTGATTTTCAAGGATCATATTTAGTTTGTTTGAACTTAAGGTGAACTTATCTACTATAGATTTCAGCTTGTTCATTTCATCCTTTAAGTTTTGATTTTCTTGAATCAAGGTGAATTTTTCAATTGAAAGATTTTCAGCTTGTTTTACTAAGGACTGATTTTCCAATTTCAGTTCTTTATTTTTCTTCCCTAGTTTCTTTAATTCATCAATTGAATCATAGAATGCTTCATACAATTCTTCAAAAGTAAATTCACTAGTGGATTCAGAAGTTACCTCATTTTTGTGTGCCATCAGGCACAGGTTGGCTTGTTCTGTTGAGGTTTCCTCGTCGGAGCTTGAGTCATCACTCGCACTCCAGGTTGCCATCATTGCCTTCTTTTTGAACTTCTTTGGACCTTTCTTCAATTGTGGACATTCGGATCTGAAATGTCCCGGCTTCTTGCACTCGTAGCATATAGGGGGTTGATCTTTCTCCTTTTCTTTGCTTTGATCCCCTTTTGTGAATTTCTTTCTCATCCCCTGTTTCCTTTTTCTTAGAAACTTCTTAAATTTTCGGGTGATGAGAGCCATCTCTTCATCCTGATCTTCATCTTCAGAGTCATCCGTTTCATAATCAGGCGAAGTTGTGGATTTAAGGGCAATGGTTCTTTTCTTTTTGACTTCATCCTCTTGATGTTGCTTCATGCTGAGTTCATGAGTCATCAAGGATCCAAGAAGCTCTTCTAGAGGTAGAGTGTTCAAGTCCTTTGCTTCTTGGATGGCAGTCACCTTGGCTTCCCAAGTTCTTGGCAGTGACCTGAGAATCTTCCTTACAAGTTCACTGTTAGTATAAGATTTGCCAAGACTCTTTAAACCATTGATTATATCAGTAAAATGAGTAAACATAGCAGTTATGGACTCATCATGCTCTATTTTGAACAATTCATATTTATGTACAAGCATGTTTATTTTAGACTCTTTTACTTGATTTGTTCCCTCATGGGTTACTTCTAACCTATTCCATATTTCTTTAGCAGATGCACAAGTAGAAATGCGATTAAATTCACTTGCATCTAGTGCACAATAAAGAACATTCATGGCTTTGGCATTTAATTATGCCAATTTCTTGTCAACCTCATCCCATTCTTTCTCGGGTTTGGTTGATTCCTCACCATCTATAATCTTGGTGGGTGTGTGAGGACCATTCACTATGATACTCCACATATCATAGTCGAGTGCTTGTATAAAAATCTTCATCCGAGCTTTCCAATAGGTGTAATTAGACCCATTGAAAAGTGGAGGTCGGTTTGTTGATTGCCCCTCGGCTAGAGAAATACCAACATGGGTTGCCATAGATCTTTGGCTCTTTGATTATTAGATCAAAGAAGGGCTAGAGCACCAGCTCTGATACCACTTGTTGCCCAGCTATGCAACCCAAGAAGGGGGGGTGAATTGGGTTTCTAAAAATTTTAAGCCCAACTGATTACTTATGAAGAACAAAACAAAGACTTTAATTCAATATTAATTACCTAAAGCAGGAATGCAAGAATATAATAAAGATATAAAGTGAAGCGATAAAGCACACCACAAACACAAGAATTTATAGTGGTTCGGTGCTAACCTTGCACCTACATCCACTCCCCAAGATCCAACTTGGGAATTTCAATCCACTATCCTTTGTATTCAACCCGAATACAAAACGTCGGAAACTCCGACACTAGCTATCCCAAGCTAGATCACTTGTTTCCCGGGTACAAGTAAACCCAAAATACTCCGATTTTAGGTTCGGATCAACCTTTCCTTATTTTGGAAATCCTCCAAAAATAAGAACAAAAACTTATAAAGAGTAAGAATATTTAGAGCATGGATTAATACAATAACAGCTCCTTAAATAAGCAAATATAACAATAAAAACTTTACTCAAATGATGAACCCATTTTTCGAATTTTCTCAAAGTGGATGAATGCTTGAATGCTTGAGAAGAGGTTGATTGTTGATTGAAGATCTCTTGAAAGCTTTGAACGATCTCTAGATCAAGGTTGAAACAATAGGCGTGAAGGATTCTCTCCTTGAAAGCTCTTGCTTTTCTCTTTCACAATCTCTCTGGTATATTGTGGATCCTCTCTCTTTTTCTTTTTGGATTTTTCGTTGATCTCAGGCTTTTTCGTGCAGATTTCGGATCCTCTCTTCTGTTCTTCTCATTTTTTGATTTCACGTTTGATCCGCTATTTAATCTGCAATTTCTTTCACCATTTTAAGCATTTTGTAGCATTAGAAGCAAGAGAAAACAATTTAGGTAGATAAAGAGCCGTTAGAGCAATTTTAGGAAGCATAAATGGCAATTAAAATGGGTAAAAAAATAGCCGTTGCTGACATTTTCCATCGCAGGGGTCGACTCATGAGTCGACTCATGCATCAGGAGTCGACTCATGAGTCGACTTCTGTTGCACAGACCAGAAGGTCTGATTTCTGGATTTTTTGGCTCAAATCAGCAGAGGTCGACTCATGAGTCGACTCATGCCTTGTGGGTCGACTCATGAGTCGACTCACAAGTCGTGCCAAGTTAAAAATTCAGCGTGCCATGGGAATTTTTTTTGCGTGCCAATCAGCTCACAGTGCCATGAGTTGACTCATGAGTCGACTCATGCACTTCAAACCTTCATAACTTCAAAAATATAAGTCCAAATACAATGAAATTTTCACCAATAGTTTACAAATCATTTGTTCTATCAAATGATACTATCAAATCAGGATTTTAGTGAAATTATGATTTTGCCCTTGAAGAGCATAAGGACTTTTTCATTTTAAAATTATTTGTATCCCTTCAATCTGCTTTGTAATCATCAAAATCAATCTAGGAGCAACACATGACGCAAAAAAGACGGTGTCTACATGTACTTTGAAGATAATGCTAGAGTAATTGTTAATCCAAAGGGGGGTTGGAAGAAGAAGTCAGGTACTTAAAGCAATCCTCGACGATGGCTGAAATTGAGAGTTCGAAGTCTGATGGTACCGAGCTTCCTTGGAGCTCTTTTGCCTTGTATTCCTTTTCTTTCTTGTTGTTTCTCTTTTTTGACCTTCAAGGCTTTGTAATGTACACTTCACTAATGAAATGAAAAGGAAATTTTCCATTACCTTGTCCATTCTTGTATTAAATTATTGTTTATCGAACTTCTTTTGTCTTCCATCTTGTTTGGCATCGGCATTGTTTGTGATTCCTCCTCTATTCTTGCTTTGAGTCATTGTTTACCGAACTTCTTTTATCTTTTATCTTGTTCGATGCCGACGTTGTTTGAAGGTTCCCGATCATCGCCGTGTTGATTTGTCTTTTTTGTTCGTGACTGTAGGTCTTTTTGAGGCCATTTGAGTTTGACGCTTCCTCCCGGTGCTCGAGCTTGGGGACCCAAACTTCTCATTACTTTGAGGAAGTTGATTTTTCCTCGACCTGTGTCGAGTTTCTTTTTAGTGACTGAGAATTTTTTGATAGGAGTATCCTTCCTCGTTGAGACGAGGTCCCTTGTATCTTTGATGTAGTTTGTTTTTCACTTATCGCTGGTGTAGTTCGTCGCTTTCCCTTTTCATCTCCCCCTCTCTCTTTTTTTGTGTTTGAGTGAGGGTTTTCCCTCTACTCTTAACGGGGTCGTGAGAGCGTAGAGGAGCCATTGAGGAGGCCTTCCTCCTCATCTGATCTTGATCGATTGGGTCTTTGTTTGTGTCAGGATGAGGTTCTCCTCTTGCTCCCGACAGTCAATTTCAGCTCATGTTAGGACGAGATTCTCCTTCTATTCCTAACAGAGCTGTGGGGGCACATAAGGGCCACTGCAAGGGCCTTTCCCCCCATCCAGTCTTTAAGTAATCGGGCCTTCGACTTCGCTCATGTTAGGACGAGGTTCTCCTCCTATTCCTAGCAAGGCTGTGGGGGCATATAAGGGCCGTTGCGCGGGCCTCTCCCTCCATCCAGTCTTTAAGTAATCGGGCCTTCGACTTTGCTCATATTAGGACGAGGTTCTCCTCCTGTCCTAACAAGGCTGTGGGGGCACATAAGGGCCGTTGCAAGGGCCTCTCCCCCCGTCCGATCTTTAAGTAACCGGGCCTTCGACTTTGCTCATGTTAGGATGAGGTTCTCCTCCTGTTCCTAACAATTCTGTGGGGGCACATAAGGGCCGTTGCGAGGGTCTCTCCCCCCGTCCGGTCTTTAAATAACTGGGCCTTCGACTTTGCTCATGTTAGGATGAGGTTCTCCTTCTATTTCTAACAAGACTGTGGGGGCACATAAAGGCCATTGCGAGGGCCTCTCCCCCCATCCGGTCTTTAAGTAACCGGACCTTCGACTTTGTTCATGTTAGGATGAGGTTTTTCTTCTGTTCCTAACATGCTTAATTTCGACTGAATGAGGGAGTTACTTCTTGTCGTTATAAGCTCATGCTAAAAGGATAAATATGCAAATATAAAATTTTTATTTAAGGCAAAGCTATTGGTAATACATCCATAGATTTTTCAAATTCCATGGTCGCGGAAGCTCCACTCCTCCGAGCTCTTTTAGATAGTATGTTCCAGGCAGAACTACCTCCTTGACTTCATACGGGCCTTCCCAGTTCGAGACAAATTTTCCTTGATTCTGAGGTTGTGAGACAGCGGCTCACCGAAGTACCAGGTCCCCCGCTCTGAAAGCTTTGCTTTTGACTCGGGAATTGTAGTAGCGGGCTACTTTCTGCTTGTAAGCCGCCATCTGAACTTGAGCTATCTTCCGCTTTTCTTCTAACAAGTCGAGATTGGCCTTGAGATCTTATGGGTTGTGCTGCTCGTCGAATGCCACGACTCGTGCCGACGGAAGCTTGAGTTCAATCGAGATCATGGCTTCTGTTCCGAAGGTCAAGGCAAAGGGGGTCTCCCCCGTGGGCAATCTCTGGGTAGTTCGGTATACCCACAGCACATGATAAAGCTCATCTACCCAAGTTTCCTTTGCTTTTTCAAGTCTCACCTTGATTCCTTGCAATAGAGTCTTGTTAGTCACCTCGACCTCATTGTTTGCCTGCGGATGGGCTACCAAAGTGAAGTTATGGGAGATATTTAGGTCCTCATAAAATTTAGCAAATCTTGCTCCAGTAAATTACCACCTATTATCAGTAATGAGGGTTCTAGGTAAGCTGAACCTATAGATAATTGACTTTCAGATGAAATCTTGCACTTTAGCTTCTGTGATTTTTGCCAAAGGCTCAGCTTCGACCCACTTGGTGAAATAGTCTATTGCCACCAGAAGGAACTTTCACTGCCCGGATGCCATGGGAAAAGATCCGAGGATATCCATCCCCCATTGCGCAAACGGCCATGGGGCACTCAATGGTGTAAGTTCAGAGGCAGGTTGCCTCTGGATATTTGCATATCTCTAACACTGATCACACCTTTTGACATATTCGACGGAGTCATGGTATAGGCCAGTAATAGCCTTGTCAGAGCAGTTTGTGGGATAAAGATCTGGCCCCCAGGTGACTTCTACAGACTCCCTCATGTACCTCCCTCAAGGCGAAGTTGGCTTCAGAAGGTCGGAGGTATTTTAGGAGGGGCAAAGAGTACGACCTCTTGTATAGCTTACCTTCGTAAAGGATATATCGAGAGGTCTGGTTCCTAAGCTTTCGAGCTTCTTTTGCATCAGGAGGAAGAACCCCGTCCTTGAGGTATGCAACCAGTGGGTCGATCCAACTGGGTTCATGGCTGATCTCCATCACAAGCTGTGATTCTTCCGTACTTGGGTGCTTCAGAACTTTGAAGAAGACTTTCCTAGGCAGTTCGGTCGGGGCCAGTGTAGCCAACTTGGAGAGAAGGTTGGCCCTGGTATTTTCTGCTCTTGGGATCTGCCTAATATCAAAGCTGTCGAAGGTAGGGTTGATCTCCCTTACCTTTTCTAGATACTTGGCCATACTGTCCTCCTGAGCTTCATAATTTTCGCTGACCTGTCCCACTACTAATTGAGAGTCACCGTAGGCTTGAAGCCAATCTACTTCTAACTCTTTGGCGATCCTTAGTCCTGTAATCAGAGCTTCATATTTTGCTCCATTATTTATCGCAGATAATTCGAAGCGCAGTGCATACTCCATGATAATTCCATCTGGATTGACCAAGATCAGGCTCGCGCCTGCGCCTGACATGTTGGAAGAACCGTTCACGTAGAGGGCCCAAAAACCATAAGAGAGATCTATTCTTTCTTCAGGGGAGTTCGGCTGGAGCCCTGGGTTGTCGGCTTCATCTCGTCCAAGTTCGACCTCTTCCAGGATAGTGTATTCCACCATGAAGTCTGCTAATATCTTGACTTTTATTATCGGCCGAGATCGATAGTCGATGTCGAACTCCTTGAGCTCGACTGCCCACTTCGCTATCCTCCCAGAGGCATCCGCTCGATGCAGAACCGCCTTAATCGGCTGGTCGGTGAGCAGTATTATGGTGTGTCCTTGAAAGTAAGGTCGGAGCCTTCGAGCTGCAACCAACAAGGCATAAGTTAGTTTCTCTAACTTAGTATACCTGATTTTGATGTCTCTCAGTACTCGGCTTATGTAGTAGATCGACCGTTGAATTTTTGCTTCTTCCTTAATTAGAACTACTGCAAGGGCCACAAGGGAGATCGCCAGGTACAGGAACAACTCCTCTTCAGGCTCGGGCTTTGCCAATAGTGGAGATGAGCCGAGATAGTTCTTCAACTCTTCGAATACTTGCTGACATCCAGAGGTCCAACAGAAGTTCTTCGACTGCATGAGAGTCTGAAAGAAAGGTAGGCATCGCTCGGCTGATCTTGAGACGAAGCGATTTAGGGCCGCTACTCTCCCAGTAAGGCACTGAACTTCCTTTATTGACTTCGGAACGGTCATTTCCTGGATGGCACGAATCTTTTTTGGATTTACTTTGATCCCGCAGCTCGATACCATAAAGCTCAAAAATTTTCCCGAGGTTACTCCAAAAGCGCACTTGGCTGGGTTCAGCTTCATCTTGTATTTTCGGAGGGTGCTGAAGGTCCCCTCAAGGTCAGCAATGTGGTTCATCGTGGATTTACTTTTTACGAGCATATCGTCCACATAGACCTCTATGTTGCGGCCGATCTGCTCTTTAAAGATCTTGTTTACCAGCCGTTGATAGGTCGCCCTTGCATTTTTGAGGCCAAAAGGCATGACCCTGTAACAATAAAGGCCACGGTTAGTAATAAAAGTAATTTTTTCTTCATCCTCTGGCACCATCCGAATTTGATTGTAGCTGGAGAATGCATCCATGAAAGTGAGAAGCTCGTGGCCCGAGGTTGCATCCACCAATTGGTCGATTCTGGGCAGAGGGTAACCATCCTTCGGGCAGGCTTTATTTAGCTTTTTGAAGTCTATACACATCCTCCATTTATCGTTCGCCTTCTTAACCAGGACCACATTGGAAACCCAGCTCAGATAGTTGACCTCTCTGATGAACCCGACTTTCAAGAGTTTATCAACTTCCTCAGCCATTGCCATCTACCTTTCCGGTGCATGACTTCGAACTTTTTCCTTCGTCGGTCGGTGTTCAGGATCAACAGCCAGACGGTGTTCCATAACTTCAGCATCGATCCCTGGCATGTCCGCTGGAGCCCAAGTGAAAACATCCACATTCTTTTGTAAAAAATTGATAAGCTGTGTCCGCACCTCTTTCCCCAAGTTGGATCCGATCTTCACCACGTGCTCTTCATTCCCATCATTCAAAGGAATTGAGACAAGATCTTTAATTGGCTCACCCTGTTCTTCAGCAAGATCGTCGCGAGTGTCCAATCCATCAACCAAGCAGGGGTTGGACTGTCCCTTTCTCTGAAGAGCTATGTTGTAGCAATGTCTTGCCAGGGCTTGATCTCCTCTGACTTCTCTGACCTCCTAACTAGTAGAAAATTTCAACTTCAAATGGTAGGTCGATACTACAGCTTGGAGGGCGTTGAGGCCAGGTCGGCCGAGGATTGCGTTGTAGGCAGACGGCACCCTCACTACTAGGAAATCCATCAGCTCTCTAGATTGTTTCGGATACTGACCTGCAACTATAGTCAAAGTTATTACACCCTCCACTGGCACTGCATCGCCAGTAAACCCTACCAACGGGGAGCTAATCGGCCCTAACCGACCATCAGGGATGGATATTTTTGAGAATGCATCGTAAAATAAAATATCGATCGAGCTTGCACTATCAACAAGAATGCAGCGTACATCATAATCAGTGATATTTAAAGAAACTACAACCGCATCATTATGGGAGAATTGGATCTCCCGAGCGTCTTCTTCAGTAAAGGTTATAGATCCTTCAGTTCTTTGCCGCTTGAGCGGTCCGGTCGATCCACTGGCCGCTCCCTTCTGGGGCCCTCCAGAGATGGTGTTGATGATCATTTGAGAGAAAGGAGAGTCAGTATAGATGTCCTTACCATAAGCAGGGGGAGCATGGCAGAGCTCTTCGATCTGCCGATTTATCTCCTGGAGCTTTCGATCCAGGAGGTCCTCTCGACTGTGAGTCTCGAGGGTCTTCTGGTAGAGTGAAGGTAGGGATCCTTTGGGAGTGAAATCGTGATCAGACTGGGGGCTCTCCACCCTCGGATTCTCCTTTTCAAGGAAGATAGGGCGACTGGCCCAAGTGGCCCGCCCTACTGCTGGATTTTGAAACTCCGACGATGCTCTTTCCAACTATACTGATGCCTACGACTGTTGCTGCTGCTGCTGCATGGCCTGCACTACTTCAGTGAGGCCTCTGACTTGCTGAACCAGCAGGTCAAACTGCTCCATACCTACCGTCGTTGCCGGAGGAGGAGGAGGAGCCTGAAAAACTGGAGGTGAGGTCGGAGCTTGAGATCTGGCCGCAGAGGCCGTGGATCGCCTGGTGGATGCATTTCGGGGAGGCATCAGGTGGAGATCTAGTAGGAGAAGGAGAAGAGGATGTCAGAGAAGATGATCGGAGACAGTCTCGTTGAGCACTCCTTTAAGAACAAGGGTACTACAAAGACACAGCCCTTTTCTCTAGCACCAATTCTGTTGGTGCAGAATTTTATCGAAGCCAGAGTTGCTGGAGTTGAGATAACCGCGGCCGCCATCGAGACCTGCAAGGGAAGTCTAAATCAGAGTTGGGGGTGCTCTGATAAGACCCTCCGACGCTCAAGTCAATACTCTGCCTCAACAGAAATGGAGTGCTCGAGTGGAAATTTTAGCAAAGTTTTGAGATAGAGTTTTGAGCTTAGAGAAGAATGTATCTGGAGATCCCTTTTTATAGACAGAGAGCGTAACTGATTGACAGCGACGTCTGTAACTGCCTGGTAGTGGGCTGTTCAGAGCCGTGCGAAGTTTGTTACGGAGAGTAGTGGCATCAGGGGTCGTTTAGGGCCACGTGGAGTTTGTTACGGAGAGTGGAGTTGTGTCTGTTGTCGTGACTTGCCAGAGAGTGGTAGAGCCACATGAAATCCATTGCAAAGAATGAAGTAGGGTAGTGGCCATTGTCGTGACTTTCCAGAGAGTTCGGATCTGTCGGCTGGAGCTTGATTGGGATATCTGATAGAGCGGAATGGCTCTCTATCCCGTCGATCTAGGAGAAGCTTGAATATTTTTGAGGCTGCTAACGAGTCTACTATTATCGAATGCCTCAGGTGCTGATGCAACATGCGGGAGTCATCTGCTGTAGAAGCTCGGATGGAGACTTTCTGTTGGTGAAGTCCAGTAGGAGTTCGATTGCTAGAGAAGTCTATCTGGGATTTGCCTGATGGGAAAGTTCGTCTGAAGATTATCCACCGGAGAAGTCCAATTTCATGAAGAATCTGGTGGAGGGTCGGTCGGTGGTGGACCTCGGATGGCGTTGGGGAGGTTCAGCAGACACCGAAAGCGATCGGCCATTGTAGAAATCTAGCTGTCGGAGTCCGTCAATCGTAGAAGCTCGTCCAATATCCATCCGCTATGGAAGTTCGGACGGAGTCTAGTTCTTGTCGAAGGTTGAAAGGAGACTGCTTATTGTAGAAGCTCGATCGAAGATCGGTTATTGTAGGAGCTCAGAGTAGCGACCTGGCCGGTGGATCCTATCCCATCGTAGAAGCTCGCCTGGGATCCGTTCACTGAAGGAGCTCGGTTGAAGTTTGCCTGTAATGGAAGTTCGAAAAAAATTCATTTACAGTAAAGGCTCGAATGGAATTCGTATACAGTAGATATCCAGAGTTGACCGCCTGCAGTAGGAGTTCGGCTCTCGTAGGGGCTCGATTGGAATCTGGAAGGCGGTCGACCACCGTAGAAACTTAGATGGAGTCTGGTTACTGTAGAAATATCATCGTTGGAGAAGCTCGGATATTGTCGAAGTCTGAAAGAATTTTGGAGTAGGGTCATCCGCGACCGAAAGAAGTCTGGAAGGAATTCGAAGAATAGTTGATCACTGTAGAAGGTCGGCTGATAGTGAAGCCTTGAGAGCCTTTGGAGCGGCCCGATAGATGAATGGAGAAGCTCATTGTTGGAGAAGTCCGGAAGCTCGGACGGTCGAGGGGGTTCAAAGAGATGCCACACAAGGTCGGAAGTCGAAAAAACCCTGGAAGGATCGGTCTTTTACAAACTTCGATCGAGGGATATTTTATACCCAATAGTATCCGATATCTGGATAGGTCGAATGTATGCAAAGCAACACTCAAGAACCTATTTGGATATAGTTACTATATAATTCATCCCTTTGACCCTCGATGCTATGATGACTTAGAGTTTAAATTGTCAACTCTTAATAGTACATCCATTATATTTCTCAACCTGATAAATTTTGTGACTCCTCACAAGGATTGTCTTGGCCAAGGTGTTACAAAATTGAAACACAAAGCATTCTCTTCAATTTTTTGGAGTGGTCAATTCCATCTTGACTCATGCATTGACTTTACATGTATTTGACTATGCCCAGAAACCTTCCAATCCTGAATTAAAAATTCAGATAGTCCGACATCAAAGTACAGTGAGTTGCTTGTAAGTCACCGTGATGATCTCAGGTCAAAGGGACACTCATACCCATATCCCTTCAGAGTGACTCTTGATAGCAAAGTACTCCGAAGTTGGTCACATTCAGTGAAATGTACTCCTATATTTTACTTGCATGCCATACCAGCATCTTCATACTCCTTGGTTAAGAGAACAACCAACCTATATGGCACACAACGACCTACACTTGATATGTCTATTGTCCTAATAATAGCATATCATTTGGTCATGAACTAATTTAAAAACTAAATGATAAATCTTCCTTTACAGATTTAAAATAGTTCTAAGAAGTTTCATCATAACACAGTAGTTCGATATAGAAGATGTACAAGCTTATGATGAAAATTATTAAATAAATATTTTATTAATTAATTCATATACAATTACATCAAATAGCACAACCATCATCAAGCTGATGATTGGCTTTGGGACACTTTTCCCAACAGATACTAGAATTCACATAGACTACACATGAGCCCGACTTTGGCTGGCTCATTCATGTGCTTCTATAGGTAGATTCTTAACAAATTATTTCACCAAATAATTTTTAATAATTAATTTTACCTCCAGATTCTTAATAATAGGCTTTGACCTCTATTAAAAGATCTGGTTAGATCCAACCATTAACATGATCATACTCAGGAATCTAACTAACAAATGATTAGGCCTAATTTTGATTGGTCATCCTAACCACCCATAAGAGAGACTCAACTAAGTCATCATATTATGAATGATAAATCCAAAAACAGATGAGCACCAGATCTTTGGACCGTCCAATGGTCATGCAACTAATGGACCCATTATCACCCAACTTAATGGGAGGCTATGATCTAGTCATCTCTATAATTAGCTCATTTTATGGATCTAATAATTTAAAAAATTTGGATGACATATAAAAAGAAGAGATGGAACTTGACTAGTTAATTATAATCATCCCACTAACTTCACAAGTCAGATCAAAGAAGTTTGGATTCAATCCAATCATGACACCTAAATCAGTCGCACTCATCAACCTATGTAATATAGATTTATCATGAATTAATAAGTAATTAAATCAAAAGCTGATTCATCACATTGGTCAGATAAGTGAGATCGGTGGGAGGGATATGCCCTTAACTCACCTAGACTCAATCTATGCGAGTAGCTCCCAATTAATAACCATCAATCAAGACTGCCAAACTGACCTTACACATCAATTAGTTCATCAGATTCAATTTGATTTGCCTAAAGATTCAAACTCGACCATTGAGCCACGATCGAGGTCCATCTTGGTCTAATCAAAGACATGGGCATTAACCAATTATAACTATTATAATGGTTCTAGAGAAATCTTGATTTAATCTAATTTAATTTTTAGTTAGATTTAATCAATTTTTTAAATTGATCCATATTTCATTTGATTCTAACCTTAGGTCTAACCCAATTAAGATAACCTGATCAAGCTAACCCATGTGACCCCATGTTTTATGAAAGTGTCATTAGATCTTTAATTCATAATTCTAGATCCAATTAGTTCCACAGTTAATTCTCAATTAAGTCTGAAATTAACATGGGTTAAGGTTAAATATTGAAATAATTTTAATTTTGTAAACTTTTTACTCGAATTCATGCAAAATTTTTATTTTTGAAAACTGGGTTGGCTCAGTCCCAGATTAAATCGGCTTACAACAGTGGGTTGACCAAGTCTGATACCTGATTGGCTAACTGCAGGTAAATAGCAACTGTTACTATTTGGCCTATGGCAACTGGATCAACTCAGTCAAAACTGAGCCGACTACACCAGGAGACTAGGTCGACCAAGTTCAAAACTGGGTTGGCTCAATTCACATGCGAGCCAAATTTTAGAGTTTCAAATCTAAAAAATTTTACTTAATCTGAAATAAAATCAATCATAAATAATTTTAGATCATATCTAAATATTTTATAATTTTAAATTATATTTCTTATGATTAAAATAATTTTAATACTTTAGATTAGATGGTTTTTACTTTTCTTTCAAATATATCGCATATAACAAATCTTAAGATTTCAAAATTTAGGATTTTATGGAAAAGTTAGTTTTGGACCTTTCGCATTTCATCTTCATGAACAAACAGCACCCCTACATGTCATAAGAGATCCCTATGGAATGGGAGGAGAGGATCATAAAATCCTACATTCTCCTATGATCAGACGATCGTAAATGTTAAATCCATTTACTTGGCTACTAGGCATCTAATCTAATCATATCACATATGAAAAATTTAGATCTAATCTAAATCACACCAAATCTTATCACAATCAGACCATATTGCAATCAAAATCAAATTTTAATGCTACATGCATACATATACACATTATAATCGAACTTAGGCTCTGATACTATTGTTGAAAAATCGACAGGTGCATAGTATGAATTTTAAAATTTTTATGCAGTAAAAAATTAGATTAAACTATTTAATCTGTACTACATGCTTAAGATCTAATCTTAATGCCTACCCTAGGATCTATAACATGTTATTATGCATGTATATTATCTGAAAATAAAATCTGCACTAAAGACATATCAAAATGTACGATTATAGATCCAATCTACACATCTATCAAGTTTAGAACTTGATATCTTTGCACAGGTAGAAGATCTCCGCATCTAAAAATCATAAACTTGTTAGGTGCTCATAGCTGCATAGGATGTCTGGCCTCTACAGGTGATCCACTCAAAGTCCTACGCTGATCCATCATCCCGAGAGTGCTAGCTTGCATAACAACCTCTGGATGACTGATCTATCTTCTATCTTCAGACATCCCAAAATCCTCCAGATCTAAAGAAGAAACTTATGGAAGATCTAATACTGGTATAGAGGGAGGAGAACTCTCTTCTCTTTGATTTTTTCTCACCCCAAAAACCCTAGAACATATTTCTAGGATGCTCATCCAAGAGGAGAAAGATCTTCTTTATGCTCACACGCCTATGATAGGCCGGCCACCCCAAGACCTCACGCCCAAAACCCTAGCTCTCGTAGATCTCAATGAAACTTTTTTCACACAAAAATCAAGGGGTTTTATAGATTGGCATGGTGGAGAGATAAGGATCAAGTTCGAATCAAATTCGAACTTAGATAAGAGTTCGATTTTAGGTTAAATCCAAATCCAATTTGAATTCAACTCAAACCAGAAATTATCCTATCTTTTGGGGCATGTAGAGGGGGCGACAAAACTCATTTTTCCATGGCAAAACCTCACACTAATCTGATATTAGTCATGAGGAATATGGGGTGGACTAGGGTGGTCGGTGGTAGTGAGGAGTCCAACTTGATTTGGACTCTTTAGGGTTTATCCAATTAAGTTTCTAACCTAATCAAATTAGGTTAAACCAATTAGATCAACCTAAACCTAATCCAATTAGATCCCAATCATGATTAATTCCTAATCAAATCAGAATTTAATTAAGCCCAAGTTCTGATCAAATCAGGAACCATTCACCCTAGACAATTAGGTCATCTCATAACCTAATTGAGTCAAACCAAATTGAATCTAATTCATTTAGATTTGATCTGATTCATATTGCTCAATCAAATTGAATTAATTAATAATTTAACTGCTAATTAATTCTTTCTTAATTGATTATAATTTTTGCATAAGGCTGACCATCAATTGAATTGATGATTAAACCTTAGAATGATTCTTAATCGTCGATCAACCATGTGATCAGTCAGTTATTTCTTTTGAGTATGACCTCATAGGTTTGAACTTAAGTCGATAGCACAGGAATAACTTTCTAAACTAATCGATGTAACCATCTACAAATAAGATTCGACATCTAGATAAGTCCAATGATTGCAAAACAACATTTAAGAACCTGCTGACATATGGTTACCGTATAATTCATTCTTTTGACCTTAATGCTCAAAGTGGTCTGGGATTTAACTGTCCACCCTGAAATAGTCAACCACATTATATTTTACCCTTTTAAATCCATCACATGAATCATCTTGACTAAGATTTTATTAAATTAAAATACACTGATGCATTAACTCCTACTTATTCGGAGAGATCAATCCCGTCTTGACTCATGCACCGATTTAATAAGTACTTGACTACACCCAAAAATATTCCATCACTAAAATAAAAAATTCAGATAGTTCGATACTAAAGTATAGTGAGTTACTTGTAAGTCACCATAGTGATCTCAAGTTAGAGGGATAGTTATACCCATATCCTTCGCGAGCTACTTTTGACAGTAGAGTGCTCTATAGTTGGTCACATTCGGTGTGAATGTACTCCTACACTCTACTACATGCCATACCAGTGTCTCTATACTCCTTAGTTAAGAGAACAACTAACCCATATAGTGCACAACCACTTATACTTGATATCATTGTCATCCTAGTAATAATGTATTATTTGGTCGTGAACAAGTTTAAGGACTAAATCCTCTATTTAGGTTAGTCCTAAGGACTTCATCACAATCCAGGTGTTCATATTAAAGATGTAGATATTTATGATTAAAAAAATACTAAATAAATTTTATTATTGAATAATTCATATACAAGTACAAATGAGCACAACCATCAATAGACTAATGATTCACTTTGCAACATAATTTCCAACACCACCCCATCTCCATGCCATCCTCTCCTTCTCCTCTCTCTTCAATGCCCAAGGGTTGGGCATCCCACCTTCCCACATGCCCAAGTTGTTCAGTGATCTCTTTTGTTAGATGTATGTTCTAGAAGTCAATATGGCTGACACATTATAATAAATCTAGAATATAATTTTATACTTAATATATTGATATGATCAATAAAAAAAGTAAATTTTTTTTCATTTAAGTATAATGTGTCCTTGAATCGTCTATGAAATTAGTTTCGATACATATTCTCAAAGTGTTGAAAATTAAAGATATGTATTTAATTTTTGAAAGGCTCCCAATCATAGGATCATCATGAGGGTGATGATAGATCCGGATAGACTGACGTACAAATCACTTCCTTCGGGATAGATGGGTCTCTAATCTACTGTGTAGAGACATAGGGCGACAAGTGCAGGTGGTTGTTAGAGAACAACTGGCACTGAGTGTGACCATATGAGAGATCACTTGAATTTTTATTTAATTATCAGTGATTGTCTCGATGCTATAGTTGTGTGACTGATCTTTTGACTTAAGATGGTACTACTACTCGCAGTGAGGCTGCTGGAGTTTGATTGATATATAAATATGGGTCTCAATAAGTCCTTATAGTGGATGTTGCCGACAGTTGGTCCACTGTAGAAGTGAGATACGCATCAAGATAGGATCTATCGACCTTGATAGAAAAGAGTAGTCCTATGAGATTTGAGAGGCTAAGTCCAAGAGTCTATGGTCACAGTAGTGTGATTGATGGAAAATTTTTTTTATAGAAGTCACAACTGGACTTGAGCTAATCAATCTATCATATGACTGATATTGAGATTTGACGATTTATCCATAACTTGCCATCTAGTCGGGACTCATGATAGAGGGACTAAATCACACGTTAACTACACCTAGAGGTTCATTTCAGTTTCACTAGATTGCCACTACATACTGCTAGGTGTCACTGGTGGATTGTGAGAGATCACAAAGATTGTTCAGAATCGATGATGCGATCGCGATGCTGTCATTAGGACACCGTGATTATCAATCAAATTCTAACTTCAATAAAAATTAAAAAATATGTAGAAAGTAGTGAGTCGGATCGAATCCACAGAGAAGGTAGGATTTTGATTTGAAATCTTTGATTTTATAAAAAGGAAATAAAATTTTGGAGAAAGCAATTTAAGTCAGAAAATAAAAATTAAAAGTGCAAAAAATAAATCGGGTACTAAGATCTACTAACTAGATCCTAGCATCTACTTGTAATAAAAATAAAAAAAAAAATTTAAAAAGTATAAAAATAAATTGGTACTAAGATCTACTAATTAGATCCTAGCATCTGTGTGCAAAAAAAAATAAAAGATAAAAATTTAAAGTGCAGGAAAATAAATTTTGCATTAATTAAAATTAAAATTCAAGTACAAAGAATTTAAAAGGAATAATAAAATAAAATAAAAATAAAATTGTAATAAAGATCTGAAGTTGATCAGCCAAGTCTCATCGGAAAGATGGTTGATGACCTCTCCATCTTCCATCGTACTCCGTAGAGTGAACCGGCTTCTCTTCTTTTTTTCCTTGGGTCTCTAAAGCTATTTAATTTTTTTTTTAATTTTTTTCTATATTTTTTACTCAATTTTTTTTCTCCCAAAGCTTATTCCTGGACCTCCTATTTATAGATAAATTTTTCATAATTTTTTGGTAGAAAAAGGAGTCCTAAAACTCTTAGAAATTGTATTAATCTCCTTAGAAATATTCCTGGCCGTCGGATCAGCTTCGGACCACCCAGATCTGCCCAGAAAATCTTCATTTTAATTCGAATCAAAGTCGGATCAAACCACAACCATTCAATCTGGGTTCGAATTGGTTCTGAACCGTCGGATTGCATAAAAGAATCCTATTCAAAGTCGGCAACATGTCTGAACTGTCGGATCTAGATCAGGATGAATTTCAGCCATTGGATTGTGCCCAGGATCTTTCTCTCGCTGTGAACCGCACCTGTGGACCACGTGAAGTTTCCTGTGGACTGCACCTTAGCTCTGTGGACCGACCGACTGGTCCAGCGTACACTGAAGGCTATTTTCTTTATTTTTTAAGGTATTTTGGCTCGATTTTTGCTCTGATTTTTTTGCCTAAAAAATAAGAAAAATATGCATTAAATTTTTCAAAAATTTCTCTTCATTTTGGTACTTAAATTACTCAATTAAATTAATATCTATTTTTTTATAAATATATTTAATTTCATATTTTTTTCAAAATTACTTATTTTTTAAGAAAATTCAATAAATTCATGAAATTAAGATTTTTAAGAAGATGTTAGCACCGTAAATTACCAAACATATCTATAATAAATATAAAAATATATCACTTATCACACTCCTCAACTTGAACTTTGCTCGTCCTCGAGTAAAGAAAGTATTTAGAATTAAGTACCATTTAATTTAAAGTTTCGAATTTCACTAAATAATTTTTAAAAGACTATTGATGTTCAGTAGAGTGTAAATGAGGTACGTCATTGGGATATTAATACTAGTTAATATGAGAGTTAAACTAAGAATACTAAATTTTTTTGAACTTTTTCAAATTATCGCTACCTTTATCTCCAAATTATTAACATTCATATGGACAAGTATATTGTTACTCTGTCCTTCATTTATTGATTGATTTTTTTTTTTTGTACTGCTATTGAGTGTCTTAACCCCTTAAGCTTTCTGTTTGATCCATGTAGCGAGTTTTCAGTCAATGACTCTCAAACCAGATGGTTTTAGGGCACTAGGTATAAAATACCCCTCGAACCTACTTGCTCGAATCAAATAGGTTACGAGTTAAAACTAGCTTTATAATAAAGCTTCTTTGCCCTTCATACCTTTTGATGCGAAACTCAATGCTTGCTTAAGCAAAGAGGCCCAGTTACTCAGCATGAAGTACTTAAAATTTTTTTTTCTTTTTTTTTAAATATATGAAGAAACATATAGTTATCCTACATAAGCCCATAAAAAGTAAACTCTTCTTTGATGCTGGTAGAAAAATTTAGAAATGCTCAAAGAAAACTGTTTAAGTTCTAAACTTAACTCTTTATTGAGTTTTCTTAATACTTGATCCCTCAATATCTCACAAACTCTCTGATCTGTACATCAATTTTCTTTTAAAATACTTGGTTTAACTCGATTCTTAAGTGTGATCAGATGCTTAAATACTAAATACTAACTTACTTGAGGACTTAAAAATTTTTTTTATTCTCCCTCCCCAACTTAATTGACATTGTCCTCAATGGAGTAGGAAAAATGAAGGGTGCATGTAAAGAGAAAGAAAAGCAGAGATATCACCTGATTCATAAGTCTTTTCAAAACTGATTCTCCCTCCAACTTAGCCAAGATTATTTTCAGATCCCTACAAAAGATACTAAGTAAGACTCGATTATCCTAAACAAAATGCAAAAGAAAGTAAAGGCAAAAGCAAAAATTATAAACCTAAAAATTGGGTTGCCTCCCAGGAAGCGCTAAGTTTACCATCTTCAGCCAGACCATGCTGATTCTCTCACCTATCCCGTGTCGAATATTGGATTAATAAATTTTAATGATTTTGGATTGCCAATATTATGAAGATGGCCTATGATAAATTTCAATATTTTATTACCAATCTTCAAAAAGTATTTCACATCTCTATTTTTAATTGTAGTAAGATAATTCACAAACTCATTCACAGACCTTTGTTTATCAAGAATTTATCCTATTTGTTCTTCTAAAATGCTCATGAATTGAGTTTTTGGGTTAGGAGTTGAGTTCGATGCAATGGATACTGGAAGGGTGTCACTTAATTTTAAACATATATATTCAGATGTGATCAAGGGCAATTTCAATTCTAGAGGGAATGGTGATTCTAAAGAAGAAGAACCGATTTCTAAAGTTGAAGCAAATGAAACTTTTGGTGAATATATCTCAGGTAACTCATCTGCTATCTTCTCAGTATCAATTTTGAGCTCAGGTTCTTCTATCGGATTAGTCTCAATACTAACATGTTCTTTCAAATTTACATTTCGGCTAGCATCAGTACTAGCCTCACTCACCTGGTCTTGGTATGAGTCCTTAATAATTTTATCTCTTGTAGGCTCAGATATTACTATATCAATTTCAAATTGAGGATTCTTAAGTGGGACATTGGATTGATGACTTGGTCCAAGTAGTTGGTGGATGGGTGGATCATTTTTAAAATTTGGTATTGGTTTGTTTGGCAATTGACCTAGTTCTCTCCTCATGGTAGACTCAGTTAATTGATCTATTTGTGCTTCTAGCCTAGCGAGGGATTGCTGTTGGGTCATCATCATTTATTGAAGTGGGGTAAATCTATCGTTGGCTAGAGAGGTCTGTTGAGGAGGTGGGTATAACGACTGATTGTAATAAGATGACTGAGTAGGCTGACTAGGCTGACCACTATTATAAGTATAGTTTTGATATTGGGGCCTACTCTGAAAGTTTTGCAAAGGAAGAATTTGGGTCTGAGCCTAAGTCTGTTGGGGTCTCCAAGAAAAATTAAGATGATTCCTCCAATCTTGGTTATATACATGTAAGAATGGATCATTGGCAAAATTAGAATAACCTTGGGCAGCTTGAACTTGTTCTTGAATGAAAGGTGAAAACTGTGCAGCCATTGGATATTCGCTCACATGATGGGCCAGGCTAGCACAGATAGAACAAATCTCCTGATAATTAGGTGGTGGTGTGTATTGTGCAGGAGATTATTGACCTAATGCTAGGAACTGATCAAATTTCTTGGCAAGAAGGTCAACTTTATCAATCTTTGGGCTATTAGGTTCAGATCGATCTTAGGACTAGAGTCTGTTTGCTTGATCTCAAAAATTCTTGTCCGCTTTTAGTGAGGGATTGATCTTTCGTAAGAGGATAATGAAGCATGATTGATTGAATTTTTACTCAAAGTTTCAAACAAAGTGTAGGCTTCATCCTCACTTTTACTCATGAATGCACCCCCACAAGATGCATCTACCATCTATCTGTATTGATCACTTAAACCCTCATAAAAAGCTTGAACAATTTGCCACTTAGATAGACCATGATGTGGGCATTTTCTAAGAAGTTCCTTAAGTCTCTCCCATGATTCATGAATTTGTTCTCCTGGAAGCTGAGCAAATCCAGTGATGGCTCGCCTCATGGTGTTGGTTCGACCTATGGGATAGAATTTCTTAAGAAACTCGTGCTGCATTTCAGCCCAAGTTTGGATTGGTCTCCCTATTATGCCAAGCTAGTACTTGGCTTTATCTTTAAGTGAGAAAGGAAATAAGGTCAATCTAAGGGCATCATCAGTAAAATTTTGAATTTTCATCGTGGAACAAATTTTTAAGAACTCATCCAGATGCTTGTAAGGATCTTCATTAATATTTCCATAGAAAGATGGAAGCATCTGGATTGTGGTCGACTTGATCTCATAGTGGCTTGCAGGGATATTAGGTAAGTGGATACAAGTTGATGGGTTACAGGTGGAAGGAATAAAATATTCCTTCATCTGCCTAGGTGGTTCTCTAGGATCTCCAGCCATCTGATTTTCAGGTTTAATATGAATCAACCGTTCAATCTCAGGATTGGGTTTAACTAGGTCAGGATAGAGAGATCTTCTACCTTGCATATACCAGTGCAAACCCTAATGTATGATTCAAGTTTTATTTTTGTTTCATCTCTTTTTTTTTTAAGAGAAAAAGGAGAGAGAAGAAAGAAAGAGCCCTAGACCTAGATATGTAAGGTGGGAAGAATTAGTTGTGGTTTAGTATTAATTACAATCAAGTTAGCAAATAATTAAACCTAGACACCTATGGGTTTCTTAGACCTAACAGTTCGATGTAGAGTGGCTTAGCTTAAATGCAAATTGGGTTTGTTCTCACTTCCTTCAACTAGCCAGGTAAGAGGTGGGATCGTGGGGGTCCCCCCGTTGCTTGCCTTAGACACCAATTGAATTGGCCAGGTAAGCTAACGGAATCAATTAAATAACCACAAATCCACTTAGGCAGAGCCTTTATAACCTCTTGCCTTAGACACCAGTTTCAGGAGTGAGTCCGGACTTACTTTGCACTTGACTTGACCATAATACTCAGAACTGAACTCGATTATGTTGGGAATAGTGTCCCAAAGCCAATCATCAGTCTGTTGACGGTTGTGCTCATTTTTGTATTTGTACATGAATTATGAATTAATAAAAATTATTTTGACATTTTTCATCATAAAATGTTTCATCTTCTAATGAACTCCTATGTTGTGGTGAAGTCTTTAGGACTATTTAGACTCAACAAAGGAGGATTTATCATTTAGTCCTTAAATCTGTTCACGATCAAATGATACATTGTTACCAAGGACGACAACGTTTATCAAGCATAGGTCATTGTGTGCCATATAGGTTGGTTGTCCTTTTAACCAATGAGTGTGGAGACACTGGTATGGCATACAGGTGAGATGTAAGGGTACATCTGCACTGAACGTGACCGACTCCGGAGCTATTTCTGCTGTCAAGATTTGCTCCGATGGAATATGGGTATAAATATCCCTCCGACCTGAGACCGCCACGGTGACTTGCAAGCAACTCACTACACTTAGGCACTGGACTACCAGAATTTTTAATTCAGTGACAGAAGGCTGCTGGGTGTAGTCAAGTACTTGACTTATCGGTGCGTGTGTCAAGATGGGATTGACCACTCTAGTTTAGGAGCTATGTACAGTCGTGTTTCAATTTAGCAAAATCTTGGCCAAGGTAGTCCTTGTGAGGAGTCACAGGACTGTTTGAGTTGAGCACGATTCGGATGATCTGATCAGAGTTGACAGTTTAACCCTGAGTGATCCAAAACACAGGGGTCAAAAAGATGAATTATACAGTAACCATATTCATGTAGGTTTTGAGTGTTGCGATTGCAACTCTTCGACCTATCCGGATGTCGGGTACCATTGCTAGATGGTCACTTCGATTAGTACAAGAATTGGTTCCTGTGCTACCGGCTTAGGTTCGAACCTGCGGGATCACACACATTAGACGTTCCTATTTGATCTGATGGCTGGTGTAGAATCCTACATGTTTGGGACTTAGTGATCGAGAATCAAGATTCTCTGATCATGAGTTCCACACATTATGGGTACCGGGGTCAAGAGTCCCACTGGTTGGGACTTTTCGATCAGGGTTACATATCGATGAATTCTGATGTCCGATTGCCCATCAGATTTAGACTCAGTATTTATGAGAGATTTAATTAGTGATTTGATCACTAATTAACTCAATTTAATTGAGTAATTATTTTTGGATCAAGTCCAATTGAATTGGATTCAGTTGGGTTTGACCCGATTAGGTTAAGAGTTGACCTAATCGTCAAGATGGTTTGGTCCCTAATTTGATTAGGGGTTGGGCTTAGTCAATTCTTGATTTGATTAGGATTTTATTGAGCCTAATTAAGCCTAATTAAGTTGGGTTTAAATTAGTCTAATTGGACCTAACTTATTTGGTTCAATTAGGTTGGTTTAAATAATTAAACCACCTTGACCCAATCTCTATGCGCCACCTCACTTCCATTGCACCCATTTGAATTCATGAGAAGGAACTTCTCATGAATTTTTTTCTCACACCAAGCCCTCTCCACGCCTTACTTTAATGTGCCAAATGAATGGATAAGGATGATTGGTTGGCCATTCAAATTCAAAATAAAGTTTGAATTTGAATGGGCAATCAATCTTTGCACCTTATCCCTTTTTTACACCCCATTTATTACATGAGAAAAGGATTCTCATGAAATCACTCCATGCACAATTTAAGCCACACCTCACGCCTTTAGTGGATAAGGGATGAGTTGGTGTCCATTTGAACTCAAAATTTGATTTGAATTCAAATATGCAATTACTCATCTTTATCCTTTCTTTTGGATAAGATATTTGACGTTGTTATAAAAGGAGGAGAAGAGTGGGGTGTGCAAGGAGAAGATTTTTGGAGAAAAATTTTGGGGCATGAGAAGTCTTGTGCATGAGAAGGAAGTCCATATCCTTCCAAGAGAAAAAGAAAGAAAAGAAAGAAAAGTGGGTGCAAGGTTTCCGATGAGTTCCCTAGAGTTTTAGTCTGGGGTTCGGGAAGTGAGAAAGTGAGTTACGAGTGTCGTGAGCCCACAAAATCTCAGAAAGATCTTCATCATCCTCTCAAGTATGTCTATTGACAATCCGGAGCATCCAAAGAATCGACAGACATCGATCGAAGGAGTTCGATCAGTATCGGTCGTCAAAAGGGCTCTACAATGAGCTAGCACTTGTGAGGAGTTGATCAGATCGGAAGCTTCGTGTGGACGATCCACAGAAGCCAGACATACTGTGTGGCTACATCACGATAATCAAACTCTCTCGATGGTGATCAGATTGTGGCGATCTACTACCTGCACAAAGGTATTGTGTTCTGAACACATTACAATAAAGTGTTTATTGTTCAAATTCGAATTTCAAATTTAAATGCATGCATGCTATATATCATATTTAGATCCTAGTATAGGGTAAATTTATGTTAATTAATTAGATTAATTAATATTTTTCCACTATAAAATCATGATTTTGAAAAAGTTTCAAAATTACCATTTTACCCATGCACTGAATTTTTCCAACAAATGGTATCAGAGCGGGTTCTTAGATATGATATATATATTTGCATGCGTAGATTAAGTTATAATCTAAAAGTTTAAATTTGAAATTTAAAATTCAAAATTTAAAATTTGAATTTTGAAAGTTGTTCGAAATTCAAAATTCAAAAATTTGAAATTCAAAATTTGAAATTTGAATTTTAAAATTTAAAATTTAAAATTCAAAATTTAAAAATTTGAAATTCAAAATTTAAAATTTGAAATTTGGTTGAAATTTCAAATTTGAAATTCAAAATTTAAAATTCAAAATTTGAAATTCAAAATTTGAAATTCAAAATTTAAAATTCAAAAATTTGAAATTTGAAATTTGAAATTTGTTTGAAATTTAAAATTCAAAATTTAAAATTTAAAATTTAAAATTTAAATTTTAAAATTGGTATATTTAGATATACTTGATCCAAGTAGCAAGTAATCAAATTGGGTTGGTTGCCATGGCCGTCCGGTCATAGGAGAAAAGCAGGGTTTAAAGGCCCTCTCCTCCCATTCGATGGGGTCTCCTATGGCGGTAGGGGTGCCGCTGCAATTATATCCCATGCAGATGAAGCAGCGAAAGGAATTAATTATAAATATTTAATTGTGAAATTTATCATGAATGTGTTAGATTAGATCTAAAAGAATATTCATGATTTATTTTGATTGAGTTATTTTCTATTATGTAATTAGCAATAGGATTGTTATTTATGAAATGTGCTGATCTATTTGTGAAATGAGTCAACATATTTGGTGAACAAAAAATAAAACCTTTCAAATTTGAAAATTATTTTCGAAATACCAAACCCTGATCCATCAGCTCAAATACTTAATTAAAAGAATTAAGTGTTGTCTAGTAGGTCTAAAATTATGAATTAAGACCTAAGACAATTGCATAAACTTGTGGGTCAATGGGTTAGATGGATTAGGTCCATAATTGGGTTAGACCTAAGGTTAGCTTAAAGAAATAGACTAAATTAGAGTAATTGGTCAAATCTAATCAAAAGTTGAATTAGATTAGGTCAAGGATACTCTAGACTCAACTCCAATAGTTGTAGTTGAATGGGTCCATGTCTTTAACTAGACCAAGATGGACTTAATTCATGGCTACACGGTGGAACCCTATTTAATAAGTTGATCAAATTAAAACTAATGAACCGGTTGGTGTCTAAGGTAAGTTTGGCATTTTGACCAGTGGTTTTTAAGTGGGAGCTACTCACAGTGATTCGATCTCTGACGAGTTGATGGCTTATCCCCACCACTGATCTCACTTACCTGACCAACCTGGTGAATTAGGTTTTGATTAGATCACTTGGTGATTAGGGCTCACCCATGTCATTAGGTAAATCGGTTTGACTGATTTAGGTGCTCCTAATGCCAGCTTTAATTAAATTATTTTTTTAATCTGACTTGGTGAAGTCAGTGGGAGGATTGAAATTGACTGGATATTTTCTTCTCATCTATCCTTTAATAAAATCTTTAAAAATTATTAGGTCCCTAAAAATGATTAAGTTATATTGATAACTAAGTCATAGCCTCCCATTAAGTGAGTGATAATGAGTCCATTAGTTTAATAATCATTGGAGGCCCAAAGGCCTGGTGCTTATTGACTAATGGAATTATCATTCATAATATGATAATTTGGTTTGAGTCTTTCTGATGGTGGTCAGGTTGGCCGGCCAAAGTCGTGCCTGATCATTTATTGGTCTGATTCACCAAATCAAATCATGCTAATGGTTGGACCTAACCAGATCTTTTTAGTGGAGGCTAAAGCCTACTAATTAGGTTCTGGGGCAAAATCAATTACTAGAAGTTGTTTAGAGAAATAACTGGTGATGAACCTACCCATAGATGCACATGGGTTGACCAACCAAAGTTGGGCTCATGTGTAGTCTGTGTGGATTCTAATACCCACTAAGGAATTAAAGTAATTCCTCGAATTGGAGGTTGAGGCTACCAGTTCATAAAAATACTGGAAGAAATTTTAGACTAAAGTCCAAGTCTTTAGTATTTATAATTTATGTACTAATAGAGGTCTGATTTTTCTTTATACAGCTATGGCCACTACCCTATCCCTCCGATCATTATTAGATAATGACAAGCTCATGGGACCTAATTTCGATAGCTGGTATCAAAAATTAAAAATCATCCTTGAGCATGAGCAGATCCTTTATGTAGTAACGGATCCGGCACCTGAGGAGCCAGCCCCGAATGTTAGAGGGACGATTCGAGATATTTATCAGAAGTGGTTCAACGATCGCACCACCGTTCGGTGTATTATGCTGGCGGCAATGAATGATGAGTTCAGCCGCAGGTTCGAGAATGCCCAACCATAGGAGATGCTTCAAATATTGAACGACTCCTTTGGCACACCTGACGACATTGAAAGGCACAAAACTAGTGGTGCCATTTTCAATGCTCAGATGAGGGATGGAGCCTCAGTCACTGATCATGTACTGTACATGATCGAAATGATTGGGCGCCTAAGTAAACTGGGCTTTCCCCTGCACAAGCAGCTCGGTAAGGATGCGATCCTTAATTCATTGCCCAAGTCCTTCCTCCCCTTCCTTACTCATTTTCGAATGACAAAGCCTGCAGTGAACTACCATGGCTTGTTGGGGTTGCTGCAGAACTTTGAGAAGAACCACCAGCTCCATAAGGAGTCGGTGAATGTTGTGGGAGGGTCTTCTTCTGGTAGTCGACCCTTTAAGAAAGGGAAGAAGAATAAGAAGAAGAAGAATAAGAAGGTACAGCTGCATGCTGGGATGTCTGCACAGGGTCAGACCAAGAAGCGCAAGCCCGACCAGAGCCAGGCGGAGTGTTTCTTTTGAAAGAAGCAGGGGCACTGGAATAGGAACTGTCCTCTATACATTGCCTCTCTGGACCCGAACAGGCCGAAGAAGAAGCAAGATACTTATATGATAACACCTTGCAACTTTTCCATTTGTGATACTACTGCCTGGGTATTGGATACCGGAAGCCCTTATCATATTTGCAATTCGATGCAGGGTCTGTAGGTCAGTAGGAGATTTGATGAAGGTGATAGATTCCTGAACGTTGGAGATGGAAGCAAAGTTCCAGTTCTAGCATTAAGAATCATGAACCTTGTAATCAATTCTCGAATATAATTCTGAGTGAATGTCACTATTATCCAAGCTTTTTATTAAATATTATTTCTGTAGGCTTTTTGGCCATGAACGGTTATCAATTTTTAATAAAAAAAAATATTTGTAATATCATTTTGAATGGTGTTACAATGTTTGTTGGACAACTTAATAATGAAATTTACTTTCTATCACAACCTGTTAATGTGGTTCAAACCTCCGGTAAATTCCCTAGAATAGATAATGTGTCAGAAGTCTACCTTTGGCATTATAGGCTAGGTCATATCAATAAGAACAGGATAAATAGGTTGGCTCAAGAAGGAATTCTTGAAGTAGGTGATTGTGAATCACTTCTAACCTGTGAGTCCTGTCTTCTTGGTAAAATGACCAAATCACCTTTTACTGAAAAAGGTGAGCGAGCCAGTGAACTCTTGGGTTTGGTACATTCTGATGTATGTGGACCCATGAGCTTAAGTGCAAGAGGTGGATATTTCTACTTCATAACCTTCACAGATGACCTATCAAGATATGGGTATGTCTATTTAATGAAGCATAAATTGGAGTCATTTGAAATGTTCAAACTATTTCGAAATGAGGTAGAAAAACAAACTGAAAAGTGTATTAAAACTCTTCGATCTGATCGAGGAGGTGAATACCTTTCCAATAATTTTCTGACATATCTTGTGGAGAATGGGATTCTCTCTCAGTGGACTCCTCCTGGAACACCACAACATAATGGTGTATCTGAAAGGAGGAATCGGACCTTGTTGGACATGGTTCGTTCCATGATAGGGTTTGCTGGTCTGCCGATCTCCCTCTGGGGATATGCGCTCGAATCAGCTTGTTACCTTCTAAATAGAGTTCCGAGTAAGTCTGTTACCAAAATGTCATATGAGATATGGATAGGACATAAGCCAGTACTCTCGCACCTTAGGGTTTGGGGGTGTCCGGCTTATGTTAAACGTTTAATTATGGACAAGCTTGGACCTAGGTCTGACAAGTGTAATTTTATAGGGTATCCAAAAGAGACCAAAGGGTATTACTTCTACCTAGCTGATGAGCAAAAAGTGTTTGTCAGCCTTAAGACAATCTTTTTGGAAAAGGAGTTCCTTGGTGAAAGAACCGTTGCCTCTAAGATCAAACTTGACGAAGTTCGACAGGTGGAAAAACTGACACAAGTTACTGAACCTGAACCAGATTTGGTTAGATCAGATCCGAAGCCCATTATTCAAGCACCCTTAAGGCAATCTGGTAGAGTACCACATCAACTGGACAGATACTATGGTTTCTTGGTTCGGGATGATGATCCTATCGAACTTGATGAAAACGATGAGGATCCGATCACCTACATGGATGCAATACAGAGATCCGACTCTGAGAAATGGCTAGAGGCCATGAAATCCGAAATGGAGTCCATGAAGGTCAACGATGTGTGGATATTGGTTGACCCACCCGAAGGAGTAAAACCCATAGGGTGTAAGTGGGTCTTCAAGAGGAAGAGGGGCACAGACGGAAAGGTGGAAACCTATAAAGCCCGTCTGGTTGCCAAGGGATATCGTCAACGTTATGGTATAGACTATGACGAGATATTTTCTCTTGTGGCAATACTCAAATCCATTCAGATTATACTTGCGATAGCTGCCCATCTGGACTATGAAATCTGACAGATGGAGTGAAGACAGCTTTCTTAAATGGAGAGCAAGATGAAGAGGTGTATATAATACAACCTGAAGGATTCACATCCACTGATGAGTCTAAGGTGTGCAGACTACAGAGGTCCATTTATGGACTTAAGCAGGCATCCCGAAGTTGGAACATACATTTTGATAGGACGATCAAGACGTATGGCTTCATTAAGAACAGAGAAGAGCTCTGCATTTATAAGTGGGCTAATGGTTCAGTAGTGGTATTTCTTGTATTGTATGTGGATGATATTCTCTTAATCGGGAATGATGTCCCTGCATTATAGGGAATAAAGATTTGGCTATCGTCACAGTTCTCCATGAAGGATTTGGGAGAAGCTTCCTACATCCTAGGGATGAGGATCTATAGGGATAGATCTAAAAGGTTGCTTGGTTTATCCCAGTCTACGTATATAGATACTATGATGAACAGGTTTAGTATGGAGAATTTCAAGAAAGGCTATCTTCCGATAGGCCATGGAATTTCTCTCTCGAAGAGGGATAGTCCGACAACACCTCAAGAGAGAGAGCGTATGGGTAGAATTTCATATGCTTCGGCAGTGGGATCTATCATGTATGCCATGACATGTACACGACTAGATGTGGCATACTCACTAGGGGTAGTGAGTAGATACCAATCTGATCCAGGGGAGAATCACTGGAAGGTTGTTAAAACCATCCTGAAGTATTTAAGAAATACTAAGGACCAGTTGCTTGTTTATGGTGAATCAGACTTGAGACTTATAGGGTTTACAGACTCTAGTTTTCAGTCTGATCATGATGACAGCAAAAGTATGTCGGGATTTATTTTTACCCTTAATGGTGGGGCTATATGTTGGAAAAGTTCCAAGCAGCACACAGTGGCTGATTCAGTTTGCGAGGTGGAGTATGTCGCTGCATCAGATGCTGCCAAAGAAGTAGTGTGGCTGAGAAAATTCATCATCGAGCTTGGAGTAGTACCCTCCCTTATTGGTCTAGTTCTGCTCTACTGTGACAGCTCTGGAGCCATTGCTCAGGCGAAGGAACCAAAGGCACACCAGCGGACGAAGCATATTCTACACCGCTACCATCTCATCGAGAAATTGTAGATCGAGGTGACGTCAATCTTCAGAAGATCGACAGGAAGGAGAACCTGGCTGACCCATTCACTAAAGCCATTGCGGTGAAGGAGTTCGACAACTACAAGTTGAAGATGGGTATTAGATACTGCACCGATTGGCTTTAGGCCAAGTGGGAGATTGTTGGGAATAGTGTCCCAAAGCCAATCATCAGCCTGTTAACGGTTGTGCTTATTTTTGTATTTGTACATGAATTATGAATTAATAAAAATTATTTTGATATTTTTCATCATAAAATATTTTATTTTCTAATGAACTCCTATGTTGTGGTGAAGTCCTTAGGACTATTTAGACTCGACAAAGGAGGATTTATCATTTAGTCCTTAAATCTGTTTGCAACCAAATGATACGTTGTTACAAAGATGACAATATTTATCAAGCATAGATCATTGTGTGCCATATAGATTGGTTGTCCTCTTAACCAATGAGTGTGGAGACACTGGTATGGCATACAGGTGAGATGTAAGGGTACATCTGCACTGAACGTTACCGACTCCGGAGCTATTTCTACTGTCAAGATTTACTCCGATGGAATATGGGTATAAATATCCCTCCGACCTGAGACCGCCACGGTGACTTGCAAGCAACTCACTGCACTTAGGCACTGGACTATCTAAATTTTTAATTCAGTGATGGAAGGCTGCTAGGTGTAGTCAAGTACTTGACTTGTCGGTGCGTGTGTCAAGATGGGATTGACCACTCCAGTTTAGGAGCTATGTACAGTCATATTTCAATTTAGCAAAACCTTGGCCAGGGTAGTCCTTGTGAGGAGTCACAGGACTGTTTGAGTTGAGCATGATTCGGATGATCTGATCAGGGTTGACAGTTTAACCCTGAGTCATCCTAAACACAGGGGTCAAAAGGATCAATTATATAGTAACCATATTCATGTAGGTTCTGAGTGTTACGCTTGCGACTCTTCGACCAACCCGGATGTCGGGTACCATTGCTAAATGGTCACTTCGATTAGTACAGGAATTGGTTCCTATGCTACCGGCTTAGGTTCGAACCTGTGGGGTCACACACACTAGAGGTTCCTATCTGATCTGATGGCTGGTGTAGAATCCTACATGTTTGAGACTCAGTGATCGAGAATCAGGATTCTCTGATCATGAGTTCCATATATTATGGGTACCGGGGTCAAGAGTCCCACTGGTTGGGACTTTTTGATCAGGGTTACATATCGATGAATTCTGATGCCCGATTGCCCATCAGATTTGGACTCAGTATTTACGAGAGGTTTAATTAGTTATTTGATCATTAATTAACTCAATTTGATTGAGTAATTATTTTTGGATCACGTCCAATTGAATTGGATTCAATTGGGTTTGACCCGATTAGGTTAAGAGTTGACCTAATCATCGAGATGGTTTGGTCCCTAATTTGATCATGGGTTGGGCTTAGTCAATTCTTGATTTGATTAGAATTTTATTGAGCCTAATTAAGCCTAATTAAGTTAGATTTAAATTAGTCTAATTAGACCTAACTTATTTGGTTCAATTAGGTTGGTTTAAATAATTAAACCACCTTGACCCAATCTTTATGCGCCACCTCACTTCCATTGCACCCATTTGAATTCATGAGAAGGAACTTCTCATGAATTTTTTCCTCATGCCAAGCCCTTTCCATGCCCCACTTTAATGTGCCAAATGAATGGATAAGGATGATTGGTTGGCCATTCAAATTCAAAATAAAGTTTGAATTTGAACGGGAAATCAATCTTTGCACCTTATCCCTTTTTTTACGCCCCATTTATTACATGAGAAAAGGTTTCTCATGAAATCACTCCATGCATAATTTAAGCCATGCCTCACACCTTTAGTGGATAAGGGATGAGTTGGTGTCCATTTGAATTCAAAATTTGATTTGAATTCAAATGTGCAATTACTCATCTTTATCCTTTCTTTTGGATAAGACGTTTGATGTTGTTATAAAAGGAGGAGAAGAGTGGGGCATGCAAGGAGAAGATTTTTGGAGAAAAATTTTGGGGTGTGAGAAGTCTTGTGCATGAGAAGGAAGTCCATATCCTTTCAAAAAAAAAAAGAAAGAAAAGAAAGAAAAGTGGGTGCAAGGTTTCTGGTGAGTTCCCTAGAATTTTAGCCTGGGGTTCGGGAAGTGAGAAAGTGAGCTACGAGTGTTGTGAGCCCACAAAATCTTAGAAAGATCTTCATCATCCTCTCAAGTATATCTGTTGATGATCCGGAGCATCCGAAGAATCGACAAACATCTATCGAAGGAGTTCGATCAGTATCGGCTGTCAAAAGGGCTCTACAACGAGCTAGCACTCGTGAGGAGTTGATCAGATCGGGAGCTTCGTGTGGACAATCCGCAGAGGCCAAACACGCTATGTGGCTGCGTCGCGATGATCAGACTCTCCCGATGGTGATCAGATTACGGCGATCTACTATCTTTATAAAGGTATTGTGTTCTGAACACATTACAATAAAGTATTTATTGTTCAAATTTGAATTTCAAATTTAAATGCATGCATGCTATATATCATATTTAGATCCTAGTATAGGATAAATTCATGTTAATTAATTAGATTAATTAATATTTTCTATTGTAAAATCATGATTTTGAAAAAGTTTCAAAATTATCATTTTACCCCTGCACTGAATTTCCCCACAGATTAATACTAGGGGCCAATGTCTACTTGATTTTAGTTAGGCTAGGGTTAATATGGGATGCTGATTGGTTGTTTTTGGGTCAAAGGAGGGTGATGAAATCCCCACCTTATCTTGTTATGGGTGTTGCCCTTAAATTGATTTGAGATGAATATGCACAACCAAATTCAAACAAGGGGTTCTATGCAACTAAATTAGATGCATGAAACTAATAAAACTTAAAAACTTACCTTGACTCCAGCGACCACCAAAAATAAATCTACAATGATGAATGCTCCTAAAAATTAAGTTTTTACTCTTGTCATGCAATTTTTATTAGGTTTATGTGGATGAATTTTAGGTTAATTAAAAAAATAGTAATTAATACTAAAAAAAATAGTTAAGGCTAGGGTTAGGATTGATCTCACCAACTTGGAAGCTTTCTATCTTCCTTTTTTTTTGAATTTTTGAATTTTTTTTGTAAAAAGATAAAAAAATTAGTAAGCAATAGTCACAAAAAAATCAAAGAAATCAAGCATTAAAATTGATGCCTTCCCCGACAACGGTGCCAAAAATTGATGCGATCGCGATGCTGTCGTTAGGACATCGTGATTATCAATCAAATTCTGACTTCAATAAAAATTAAAAAATATATAGAAAGTAGTGAGTCAGGTCAAATCCACAGAGAAGGTAAGATTTTGATTTGAAATCTTTGATTTTATAAAAAAAAAAATAATTTTGGAGAAAGTAATTTAAGTCGAAAAATAAAAATTAAAAGTATGAAAAATAAATCGGATACTAAGATCTACTATCTAGATCCTAGCATCTACTTGTAATAAAAATAAATAATAAAAATTTAAAAAATATAAAAATAAATCGGGTACTAAGATCTACTAATTAGATCCTAGCATCTACGTGCAAAAAGAAATAAAAGACAGAAATTTAAAGTGTAAAAAAATAAATTTTGCATTAATTGAAATTAAAATTCAAGTACAAAAAATTTAAAAGGAATAATAAAATAAAATAAAAATAAAACTATAACAAAGATCTGAAGTTGATCAGCCAAGCCTCATCAGAAAGATGGTTGATGACCTCTCCATCTTCCGTCGTACTCCGTAGAGCAAACCGGCTTCTCTCCTTCTTTTCCTTGGGTCTCTAAAGCTATTTAATTTTTTTTCTATTTTTTTTATAATTTTTACTCAATTTTTCTACTTTCAAAGCTTATTCCCGGACCTCCTATTTATAGATAAATTTTTCATAATTTTTTGGTAGGAAAAGGAGTCCTAAAACCCTTAGAAATCATATTAATCTCCTTAAGAATATTCCTGGCCGTCGGATCAACTTTGGACTGCCCAGATCTACCCAAAAAATCTTTGTTTTAATCTGAATCAAAGTCGGATCAAACCACAGCCATTCGATCTGGGTTCGAATTGGTTCTGGACTGTCGGATCATGCAAAAGAATCCTATTCAAAGTCGGCAACGAGTCTGAACCGTCGAATCTTGGTCAGGATGAATTTCAGTCATTGGATCGCGCTCAGGATCTTTCTCTCACTGTGAACCACACCTGTGGACTACGTGAAGTTTCCTGTGGACTACGCCCTGGTTCTGTGGACCGACCGACCGGTCCACCATACACCAAAGGCTATTTTCTTTATTTTTTAGGATATTTTGGCTCGATTTTTGCCTTGATTTTTTTGCCTGAAAAATAAAAAAAATATGCATTAAATTCTTCAAAAATTTTTCTTCATTTTGATGCTTAAATTAGTTAATTAAATTAATATCTATTTTTTTATAAATATATCTAATTTTATATTTTTTTTAAAAATTACTTATTTTTAAAAAAAATTTCAATAAATTCAATAAATTAAGGTTTTTAAGAAAATGTTAGCATCATAAATTATCAAAAATACCTATAATAAATATAAAAATATATCACTTATCAATCGATAATCCTTACTGAGTTAAAGTAAAATTATTCTGACCCATTGAAAAGAGTTTCAATGATATAATGATAAAGATCGTTGTATATCTCACTACCAGATAGAATTGAATCTATGGGGTTACACAATAAAGAGATTAGATTTGGAATAAGAAATTAAGCTTATGAAGTGTCAATTAGATTTAAACAAATCTATTGGGTTTATGGTAATCTTGCTAGCACATGGTTGGACCCAATTCCTCTTTCCGTTGGGATTACTTCTTTGATAAGATAATTCTAACTTAATTATCTGCTAATAATCTACATGAATAAAATTTATGAGACTCTAATTATTAGATGTCTAAGGTTATGGATTATATAAATTAAGGGTGTAAGTCCCTTATGAATCTCCTTGATAGTTATTATGGGGTGCCACTTGGATTTGATCAATTTGGGCATGTTCATTAATTAGAGGGCCTTTGATTTTCATATGGGGTGTCTCTTGGGTGTAAAAGAGGGTGTCTAATTATAGATACAAGGGCTTCAATAGTTGGCGCCTAATGGGCTTCATAATATAAGTTGGATAACTTAAGTTAATAGGAATCCTAATATATGTAGGACTTGTATTATGAGATTGAATAGGATCCAATCTTTATGCATATTTAAAATGATCTCGCTCAAGATCTCTAGAGCATCAAAACTAGCAGCCCCTCACACCCAAAGGCTCTCCCCATGCCCTCTCTTCTTTGCCCTTTGTCTTCTCCTAGTTGTTCTATACACCCCTTTCTTGGGATGCGCGTCCCAAGGAGTTTCATGCCTAAAAAAATTTGGGTGCCTCTTTCTTTCTAGTTTTTAGCATCTGGTAGTAGCACATAGTAAGAAGAAACTCTAGAAAAGAGGAGAAGAGGAAGATATGAAGTGAAATTTTAGTACAGGGGTAAAATGATAATTTTAAAACTTTTTCAAAATTATTATTTTACAGTGAAAATTATTAATCTAATTAATTAACATATATTTACCTTACACTAAGATCTAAATATGATATACAGTATGCATGCATTTAAATTTAAAATTCAAATTTGAACAGTAAACAATTTACTGTTCTGTGTTCAAAACACAATACTTTTGTGCGGGTAGTCGATCACCGCAATCTGATCATCATCGAAAAAATTTGATCATCACAACATAGCCACACAGTGTGTCTGGTCTCTGCAGATCATCCATACGAAGCTTCCGATCTGATCGGCTCCTCACGAGTGCTAGCTCGTTGTAGAGCCCTTTTGACGGTCGATGCTGATCGGACTCCTTCGATCGATGTCTGTCGATTCCATAGATACTTTGGATCATCAGCAAACATGCTTGAGAGATAGATGATGCTCTTCTTAAAATTTGGTGGGCCCACGACACTCGTAGCTCACCTTTTCACTTCCCAAATCCCAGGCTGAAACCCTAGGGAACTCATCGAAAACCCTGCGCCCACTTTTCTTTCATTTCTTTCTTTTTCTCTTGGAAGGTTTTGGACCTTCACCTCATGCACAAGGCTTCCTCATGCTTCAGGGTTTCTCTCCAAAAAATTTTTTTATGCACGCCCCATCCTTCTTCTCTTTTTAAAGCAACATAGAACGTGTCTTATCCGCGTGAGAGGATAAAGATAAGTGATTGCACATTTAAATTCAAATCAAATTTGAATTCAAATGCAAACCAACTCATCCCTATCCACTTGAGCATGAGAAGAGAAGGGGCGTGGCTACATTTGTGCATGGAGAGTTTATACGAGAAACACTTTCTCGTGTAGAACATGGGGCACTAAAGAGGATAAGGACATGGCGCATGGATTGGTTGCTCATTCAAATTCAAACTTTCTTTTGAATTTGAATGGCCAACCAACCATCCTTATCCACCTATATGGTGCACAAATATGGGGTGTGGGAATGGGTTTGTGTGAGAGAAAATTCACGAGAAGTTGCTTCTCGTGAATTCAAATGGGCACAGCGATATGAGGTGGCGCAGGGATTTGAATTCAAATGGTGGTTTAATCTTAATTGAACCAACCTAATCAAAATAGGTTAAGCACAATTAGCCTAAATTAAATCCAACTTAATTAGGCTTAATTAGGCTCAATAAAATCCTAATCAAATCAGAAATTGACTAAGCTCAACCCCTGATCAAATCAGGGACCAAACCATCTCGACGATTAGGTCAACTTTTAACCTAATCGGGTCAAACCCAACTGAATCCAATTCAATTAGACTTGATTCAAAAGTAATTACTCAATCAAATTGAGTTAATTAGTGATTAAATCACTAATTAAATCTCTCATAAATACTGAGTCCAAATTCGATAGGCAATCGGGTATCAAAGTCCATCGATATGAAACCTTAATCAAAGAGTCCCAAACCAGTAGGACTCTTGACCCCGGTACCCAAAATGTGTGGGACTCATGATTAGAGAATCCTGATTCTTGATCATAGAGTCCCAGATACGTAGGACTCATAGTCCACAAATATTAGGACTCTTCATCAGCCATTAGATCAGATAGGAAACTCCAATGTGTGTGACCCTGCAGGTTCGAACCTAAGCCGGTAGCACAGGAACCAATTCCTGTACTAATTGAAGTGACCATCTAGCAATGGTACCCGACATCCAGATAGGTCGAATAGTCACAATCACAATACTCAGAACCTACGTGAATATGATTACTATATAATTCATCCCTTTTGACCCCTGTGTTTAGGATGACTCAGGGTTAAACTGTCAACCCTGATCAGATCATCCGAATCATGCTCAACTCAAACAGTCCTGTGACTCCTCACTAGGATTACTCTGGCCAAGGTTTTACTAAATTGAAATATGATTATACACAGCTCCTGAATTGGAGTGGTCAATCCCATCTTGACACACGCACCGACAAGTCAAGTACTTGACTACACCCAGCATCCTTCCATCACTGAATTAGAAATTCAGGTAGTCCAGTGCCTAAGTGCAGTGAGTTGCTTGCAAGTCACCATGGCGGTCTCAGGTCGGAGGAACAGTTATACCCATATCCCATCAGAGCAAATCTTGACAGCAGAAATAGCTCCGGAGTCGGTCACGTTCAGTGCAGATGTACCCTTACATCTCACCTGTATACCATACCAGTGTCTCCACACTCTTTGGTTAAGAGGAGAACCAACCTATATGGCACACAACGACCTATGCTTGATAAACATTGTTGTCCTTGGTAACAACGTATCATTTGGTCGCGAACAGGTTTAAGGACTAAATGATAAATCCTCCTTTGTCGAGTCTAAATAGTCCTAAGGACTTCACCACAACACAGGAGTTCATTAGAAGATGAAACAATTTGTGATAAAAATACTAAAATAATTTTTATTTATTTATAATTTATATACTAATACAAAAGGAGTACAATCGTCAATAGACTGATGATTGACTTTGGGACACTATTCCCAATAATCTCCCACTTGGCCTAAAGCCAATCGGTGCAGTATCTAATACCCATCTTCGACTTGAAGTCGTCGAACTCCTTCACCGTAATGGCTTTAGTGAATGGGTCGGCCAGGTTCTCCTTTCCATTGATCTTTTGAAGGTCGATGTCACCTCGATCCATGATTTTTTGGATGAGATGGTAGTGGCGCAGAATATGCTTCGTCCGCTGGTGTGCCTTCGATTCTTTCGCCTGAGTAATAGCTCCAGAGCTGTCACAGTAGAGCAGAACTGGACCAACAAGGGAGGGTGCTACTCCGAGCTCGGTGATGAATTTTCTCAGCCACACCGCTTCTTTGGCAGCATCTGATGCTGCGACATACTCCATCTCACAACCTGAATCAGCCACAGTGTGCTGCTTGAAACTTTTCCAGCAGACAGCCCCACCATTAAGGGTAAAAATAAATCTTGACACACTCTTGCTGTTATCGTGATCAGACTGAAAACTAGAGTCTGTAAACCCTGTAAGTCTCAAGTCCGATTCACCATAAACAAGCCACTGGTCCTTAGTATTTCTTAAATACTTCAGGATGGTTTTAACAACCTTCCAGTGATTCTCTCCTGGATCAGATTGGTATCTACTCACTACCCCTAGTGAGAATGCCACATCTAGTCGTGTACATGTCATGGCATACATGATAGATCCCACTGTCGAAGCATATGAAATTCTATCCATATGCTCTCTCTCTTGAGGCATTGTCGACAATCCCTCTTCGAGAGAGAAATTCAATGGCCTATCAGTAGATAGTTTTTCTTAGAATTCTCCATGCTGAATGATAAATACTTAATTTAAGTCATTTAAAGTAGAAAATTATATTTAATTTATTTTATTTATTAAAAATTTGATGCTTCTTTTTATGTTTTACAGGAAAGGTGATCGTCGATACAAAGAGTCCGATTCGCAGATAAAAAAGACTCAAGTTTGAAGAAAATTAGACTTAAAATAAAATTTAAATAAAAGAAGGATGCATACGGTATTATAGAAAATGAAGATACTATGCAAGGAATCCAAAAAAGATATAGACATCATTTTAAAGAAATAAAAGTTTTTTTTGGTAATTTTCTAATCAAAAAGGAGCATAAAGGAGTGTGGCTGGCACGTTTTTGGTGGGCTTCATGCGATTTGAATTTTGGTGTGGGCCCGAGGCTTGAGCGTGGGAGCTGGTGAGTGGCTTGGTTCAAACATGGTGGGTCTGATTCAAGATGCAGGTGCGCGGGGTTTCAAGTGAAATAGAGATGCCGGCTTTTGTTCGCGTGATCACGCGACATCGGGCATGGCGGGCGTGCGGCATGGCGGGTTCGTGGGGACAGATGGACGCTCATAATAGCAGATAGATCTGGAAATTAAAAGAAAAAAGATAATACTTGAAAATACTTTAAGAGAAAAAATTTATATTTTCTTTATCTGCTTATGATCTTTCCATCTCATCCATCCATCTTTTAGTCCTTAGTATTTTCTTTAGTCCCATATCTGAAAACCATGTAAAACTCCTCCCTCCTAACACCTATAAAAAGGTTCTTGTACTCTCATTTGAGGGAGAGTCCAGAAATTCTTTTAGAGCCTTGTATAGAGGAAGAGAAAGGGACTACTCCATGAGCAGCTAGGCTAGCAGTCTCGAGAGTGGAGAAGAAATTTTGTAACGACACAGAGTGGATTTATTGTTTTAAACTTTCTTATATTTTTTTATATGCAATAAAGATTATGCTTTTTATTTAAATCATCATGAGTTCTTTATTTGCTCTCTTTCATATACTTTTATTTATGCTTTCCTGTTAGATTAATATTAGGAACAACTTTTACTTTTCGGAGATGCACCGTGATCTACGGGTACAGGGCGTGTCGAGGAAAGAAGAGTTGTTTACCTAGTATTTTTTGGAGATGCACCGTGATCTATGGGTACGGGGTGTGCGGAGGAAAGATAGATATTTTTTCTAAGATTAATCGCATCTATTTAATTAAAAAAAAAGAGATACAACTCTACTAGTGCAAAATTAATTCAAAAACTCTCGAGCTCTTTATTTTTTAATTACATCAATTTTAAGATAATTTATTCTTTAAATCAAAAACAATACTTCTTTCTTTTATTTTGCAATCTCAACTTAGCCCAAGGTCCTTGAGGATACGATCTCGACTCATCCTACTTACGTAGTGAGTAGAGTTATTTTTGGTGCTATCAACGACTACGCATCAAATTTTGGCACCGTTGCCAGGGATCTTGGCACGGTTGAATTAAAAAAAAAAAAACTACTGACATTTCATAACACTTAACTAAAATAGTGTAACCTCAAATATAAAAATTTCTAACTTGATTGGACACCTTATTTCTTTGCATTGCATCTCCATAATTAACTTTAAGGATGCAACCCATTAACTAAGATAAGGTGGGGATTTGATCACCCTTCCTTGGCCCACAAATCACTCCCTTGCATTTGCATAACCTAGACCTTAATCTAAAATTAATTAGACGTTGACCCCTAAGGATTTTGAGCTCATTAGGACAAGTGACCCTGAGAGTTGAACCAAGTTAGACTTGGTAAGCTAGCTGGTGTTTAGGCAAGTGGTTTGCGGGATGATTGGGCCCGAAGGAAGGTGGTTTTTAATTGGTTCCGTTCGCTGACCTGGCCAATTTAATTGGTGTCTAAGGAAAGCAACGGGAGGACTCTCATCGATCTTACACTTATCTGGCCAGTTGGTTGGTCAAGCTCCGACTTGGAGGGCTTGAAGGCTAACTACAGTTAGGAGCTATCTAGAACTAGGGTAACTTTAGGATAGAGAGTCCACTGCATGCTAACTTGATTGTAATTAAAATCTAACCACAACTAATTCTTCTATTAGTTTTAGGACTTCTTAGGATCTCTTCTTTAGAACTCTTTTCTCTCTTCTCTTCTCCTCTTAATAAAAAAAAAATAATCCTTAACAGGCTAGGATAGTCCTACATAGACCTTTTAGTTGCATGTTAGGTCGACGATCACTAAAACCCAACTTGCAACCATTAGACGAAGAATTAGAAAAGACTCTTAGGACTATCCAAGTTAGAAACATGGCTGCACCTGGTGAGACTAATTCTCCACACTTATTGAGAGAATATTTCACTCCATCCTCGTATACCTACTCTCCATGCATTCAAGCACCTCCAGTAGAAGCTACCCAATATGAGATTAAGTCTAGCATTATTCAAATGTTGTCATCATTCTATGGACTTAGTAACGAGGACCCATACAAACACTTGGATGAATTTCTTGAAATTTATTCCACAGTAAAAATCCAAAACTTCTCCGATGATGCCCTTAGGTTGAAACTGTTCCCTTTCTCACTTAAGGACAAAGCCAAGCATTGGTTAAACTCCTTAGACTCTATAACCATTTCAACTTGGGATCATCTTCAGAGAGAATTTCTCAAGAAATACTTTTCAATTAGAAAAACAAATCAAATTAGAAAAGCGATCACTAATTTTTCTCAATTGGAGGGTGAACTTTTTCATGAGACATGGGAAAGGTTAAGGGACCTCATTCATAAATGTCCACACCATGCTGTCCCTAAATGGCAACTTTGTTAGTATTTTTATGATGGTCTATTGGAGAAACACCGACAAATGGTTGATGCATCATGTGGTGGGACATTCATGCTAAAGAGTGATGATGAAGCCTGGCAGCTCTTTGAAACACTTAGTGAGAATTTCCTACATCATATGTCTGCCACCTCTAGAGAACAACCCATGCTTCAACAAAAAAGAAGTGGAATTTATCAGATTGGAAATGTCATGGATATCCACAGTAAGGTAGATGAACTGTCCCAAAGACCGTCTTCTAAATATGGGATAATCCCCAATTCCACCTAACCCAATCCAAAAAGTTTGTGCATTATGTGCAAGTCCGAACCATTTTGTTAGTGAATGCCCAGCCACACCTCAATTTCTTGAGTTTGTGCACGAGCAGGTTCAGCAAGCTCAAGTCCAACAAGCTTGCAGACCAAGAAACGATCCATATTCGAACACTTATAACCCCAGCTGGAGAAACCATCCAATTTTTTCCTGGAGACCACAACCAGTGGTTGGCCCTGCCGCACCTCGACCTCA